>NC_056731.1:1431256014-1431556014 GCF_019279795.1 Protopterus annectens | reverse complement strand
TACTGTGTCCAGAAATGACCACTCTTTCGGACTATCTGTGAATATATTCACCCAATCACGCCTACGTCCCAACATGCTATGGGCTCATAAACTTTATTTACCAGCATACCCACACCTATGTCCCAACATGCTATAGGCTCATGAATTTGATTTATCCACACAACACACCTATCCCAGCATGCTATAGGCTCATGAACTTAATTTAACTTTTTTTTTTTATCTTTTTCTCTGTCTCTTTTCACTCATATATTAAGCAACAGAAAACATCTCTCATGCTTCTTATATTTTAGTCTTAAGCGTACTACCCTTGATAAAAAGGCACTTCCTTGTGTTATTTTTTTTTCTTTTGTTGTATGTGCATACACAGTAATAAACTGTTCCTTATTTCCTGTGGATCCTCCCATTATTACTTTACATATACCTAACAAGCAAACTCAGTCATTCAACAAAACATTTATTCACTCATTCCACTATTTTAACTACAGTTATCTAAGAGAGAAAAAATCATTTTCTACAAATCCCCTTCCCCATCTAGTCAAGCATGTTTGCGCAGCCTAAATAGTTGGGTATCTGAATTTTTGACTATTCCATACAAAGCAGTGTGGAATTCACAGAAGAACTTTCTGTTCTGGGCCCTTGTAATTTATTTCACACTGCTCTGCAGTAATACCAAAGTTCAAAATCCGAGTCATAGCACCAAATGTAAAAGTTCACAAATAAATAACAGAGTTTTACCACTTAGTCTTGAGTCAAGTATAACACTTCACGATCACAAAGTACTTGTTTATTCCATAAACAGTATTGCCTAATACAAGTTTCAGATCAGTCTCAAACAATAAAGGAAAACTTTATTTTTATACTTTTCTTAGTAATTCTATGCATGCAGAACTCTGACATTACATTGCTTTTAATAAATCATTAAAATTTTACATATTTTATGACCTTATGATCCTAGCTTAGAGCTTCATGTGAACATTTCACAAATATACCTTTTTAAAACATAGAATTTGTTGAATATTTGAACAATAACAAATGGGGAATAGAATTTACACTAAATTCAGATTACCATCAAATTAATTTTCTGGATGTTACAGTTACCAGAAATCCTAACAACACACTAAGAACTCAGGTGTATCACAAGTATCCCCAATACAACAACCTGCTCTTTGCCACTAGCATGCATCCAAGTCATACCATTCGTAATATCCCCAAGTCTCATTTCTTACATATAAAAAGAATCTGTTCCACTACGGATGATTATATTACATCACAACAGGATCTTATTAACAGATTTAGAGTCAAGGGTTATAAACAACAGGACATCATAGCTGCCAGTGATTGGGCCTCAGCTTTGGACAGGATGCAATTATTAGAACACAAAGAAAAAACACAGAGGATGGAATCTGATATTATTAGTTTTGTTACGGTCGTAATATCAATTTGATTCGGAAGGTAATTTCCAAACATTGGAATATACTTTTGGCCAATGATGAGTTACATCGTGTCCTTGGTCCTAATTGTCAGTTTTCTTATAGGAAGGGAAAAACATTGGGATCACATTTTTCTCATTTCAAACAGACCAGCACAGGGGGTGCAGTACAACATCAAATCACTATCACTGGGGACAGATTGTTGGGCACCTTTCCTTGTGGTCATTGTTCCTCATGCCAGTACATATTCACGTCCAAACAATTTACTAGCAAAAATACCAGTCAGCTTTTTGATACCAGATTTTTTGGGAATTGTGGAACCGACTGGGTTATATACCTAGCAACATGCACTTGTTTGGCTTTCTATATACAGCAGACATCACATTCCTTGCACCTCCATATGTCTGAACATCGGAGTGAGATATGCAGCAAAAGGTTGATGAATGCACTATATAAACACTGCATGGTACATAGTACTGCCCAGTTCTATTTTATGATTATAGATAGGATCCATGGCAATAGAAGTAACAGACAGTGCTGGTACTCTATTTTAAATAGAAAGGAGAAATAATGGATTATAAAACTGGGGGGGGTCTCTTTTCACTGGGGCTTAATGATCAATTATGAAATGTATTAAATTGTGATTCATAATACACAACATGGTGATATTTATTTGTTCATTGTTTATTTTTCAGGAGTGTCAACAAATGGTATAGGAAATGACATAATATGTGAAGCTGACCTCTCATTGGAGGGTTGTACTATTTAAAAGTTATGATTGTATGGGATTTTTTGTTATATATCCCACTGGGGAAGGCAGGTTTGCCAAAACCGGTCCGGGACTTATCTAAATAAACCAATTTATTTATTTTGGGGTGTTGTGTTGATTACCTTTTGGTGCTGGCCACTTGTGTACTGTATTGTGTCAAATGCCTTGGCCAGGTCAAGGTAGGCAGTGCGAACGATTTTGCCCTCATCCATTGCTTTGGTGACCTTCTCAAAGAAGTCCACCAGGTTGAGTAGGCATGATCTGCCCTTGACAAAACCAAACTGGGTTGGGTCCAGAGTCTATTGATCATCTCCATGATAATTCCTTCCATGGCTTTACATATAAGACTAGTGAGACTTTTGGGTCTGTAGTTTCCAGGGTCTGTAGATGGTCCACCTTTGTGCAGAGGGATGGCTGTTGCCTTTCTCCATTCATAAGGCACAAAGCCTGTTTGGAGGCTACAGTTAAATAGTAATTGCAGAGGCCCTGATAGGTCATGTTTTGTGCTATTTAGAACGCATCCTGGGATATTGTCTGGGCCCATTGATGCAGTATTTTTGGTCTTAGAGAGAGTGTTAAGGATCTGTTCCCTAGTGATAGTAGGGGGAGTTATATTTGATTATATTTCCTGAGGGAAGGTTGAGGGGGAGAGAGATGAATTTATCAGCCAGGAGGTTTGCTGTATCTTCTGGCTCTGTATAGTTGTCTCCATTTACAATGAGCTCTGCACACAATTGTGTATTGCCTTTGAGGTTGTGGACATATCTAAAGAATGCTTTGTGGTCATCCTTGGCCTAGAAGGCCAAACTTAACTCAAATTTGGCTTTTGTAGATTTTATTTGTCCTCTGAGTTGTTTGTTTAGTTTATTGAGAATACTTTTAACCTACTGGGTACTGCACCTCCTAATTTTTGCCATGATTTTCTTCCTCCTGTTAAACAGCCAATTGATTTTGTGATTCCACCAGAGTGACTTATTTTATGAGTTAGTTCTGTAGTTCTTCCTGGTGGGTACAGCTGCCTCTATGCAGCTATTAACATGCTTGTACAGAGTTTCTGTGAACAGTTCTGCATAGCAGAAGTGTTCTCAGGGTTTATTGGGGCTTGGAATGTTGCCAGGTTCTCACTTAATAGCAGGAGGTAAGCCTTAGAATAGTTCCTAAATATTCAGTTTAGCTGGGGGGGTCCAGGTTTTATTTTTACTTCAAAGGAAATCATTTTGTGGTCTGACCTTACCAGGGAAGGCATTGCAGTAGGGAGTGTGCAGCACTCTCCCATATTAGTAAGGACCAGATACATATGGTAGCACCACTGGTTGGTGTATTGATTGCCTGGTCCAAGGAGTTTGTGTTTACAAAATCCAGGAATCTCTGTGTATGTGTGTTATATGTTATATAGGATTCCCAGTTAATAGTGGGGTAATTAAATTCACCCATGAATATAGCATTGGGTTGGATGGTTAGTGTTTCTAATAAGTTTAAATACAAGGTATGGGTTTCCTGGGTCATAGAGGGAGACCTATAGCTTGCAAGAAAGTGGTATTGGATTTTTCCTATGGTGATTTGAACATGGAGTAGCTCAAGTGCATTGTCTTGTTTGACCAGCCTTGAAGTATATTTATTTTTGATGTAAATAGAGACACCTCCACCTTTAGTCATTGCCTGTGAAGTAGCTGGTCTAAATTGTGGAAGGCATTATAACCCTGCACTGCTAGTGTGGTGTCCGTGACTTTAAACCATGTCTCAGAGACCGCACAGACATCAGCATTCTCTAGGGTAAAGAGAGCTTCTAGGGAGTGGAGTTTTTTGTTTAGACTCTTAGCATTGAGCAGTAATACCTTTAGATTTTCTTGGTTTTGATTTGCTATGTCGGAAGTACTTTCAATTTTGCATTGCCTAAAAAGGCAGTATAGGGGAAGACAATGTTTTAGCTAATATTCCAAAGCCTAGAGGGGAGAAGTGCAGACCATCCTTGGCAAAGCACCATGGTCTGTTGACCACCTCCTTTCAAGGTGACAAATATTGCACTCCCTTAGAATGACACCAGAAACTAAGCCAATTATTAAGGTCAATCATCTTTTGTTCATATTGTAGCATCATCCTTGGAGAAGGTAAAATGCTGCTCAATGCTACACTCATACCAGCCTGAGACACATATTCCAAGAGCTCTCTTCATACAGTCTAGAGAGGTACGTCTCAGGTCATTTACTCCCACATGGACTATGACTGAGTCATATTGGTAATTGTGATCCAGTGACCTGAGTGCATGCATAATGTGGCAGATCCTAGCCTCTGATAAGCAACTGACTGTAACTTTTTCCTTACTTAGCCTGGTGAGAGGGACATCAGTGTATCTCACTATGGAGTCTCCAATGACTAGAATGTATTTTGTGTGGTGACTTGCCTTATGGGCTTAGAGGTAGACGCTCCATGAGATGTAGCTCTATGTGCTAATGTGGGTGTTGTTTTGAAAGAGTGTGTTTGGGGCTTCTGAGGGTATGTCTTATGTGTACTTTGCCTTGGAGGTCTTTGTGGTTTAGGAAGGTTACACATAAGTGCCTCAGTATATATGGGTCTATATGTTTGCTTTCAATTGTGAGTGATGGGTGCAGCATGTGTACTACTGACAACCTTATTGACATTAGGAGTATTTTTATGTGACAGATTTGCCTCCAGTGACGTTGTGTAAAAACATCTCTCACATACCGTATCAGTTTGTTTGAGAATTAACTGGTTGTTGGTAAACATGAGGCAATTTCTACATTACCTCAGGATGCCCATATCCACTAAGCCAGTAACAGAGATGGTAGGAAAGTTCATATCTGGCAACAGACCCTTTTTTTATTGATTAGACTGTTGGAGTAAGAATATCAATCACTGTCAGGAGTAGCCGGTTTGCAACTATGTGGACAGTGCTTGTCACTGCAAATTAGATGTCCTATATGCAACTAGATATTGGAGAAATTTCAATTGTGCTTTTACAGGAAAAAATGTCACTCAAGGTTTCTGAGTCTGTACAGAGCACTGCCAAAAACTAGAGGGGAAACTAATATGTAGAAAATTTGAGGATGAAGTATTTAGGCAGATATTCTCTAGTTAGAGAAATCAAGCAGTATTTACTGAAAACAAAGAATTAGCTTGTCGAGAATAATGAAAAGAGGGGAGTCACACGAATGGCTACTGCCTGGCTACTACTAATGCTGGTCTCATCATAGCTTCACTCTGTTGGGATACAATACTCTATTGCTTCTTCTCCTCTCAACAGAAGCAAAATGTTAGCACCAGTCCCAAGAAGAAAAGCAGGCCACAGCCTGTTTGATGATCCACAGTCTTGTCCCAGATGATGCAAGGGTCTGTAAGCTTGTAGCCTTTTTCTGGTAGATGCCACGAATAGCAACCAGACCAATCACATACGTTAAGCACAGACACTCACTCTCCAATCAGAAAGAGTCAGAAATCAATGCACTCTGCTCCTACTCTCACCAGGATTAGAATAAAAGCACATATTCCAAGCTATCACATACAAAGAAGTTATTAGGCTTTCTGGTGATCAGCAGTCTCCAGGAAATAATGTTATTGTACTCCTTCTCTCACCAGGAGAAAACAAAAGCACTAATCCCAAGATGACTACTGAGAGGCAGAATGTGGGCTCTCCAATAACTGCTGATCTTGCAATAGATGCTTAAAGGTAAGATGAAAGAAATGGTTTATCTCATTACATCTGAGTGATGCCTCCCGGTGCATCTGCCATTACCTCCTACTGCTCCTCTAGGTGTCAAATATTTCTTGTTCATATTTGCATTAATAATTCCAAAACCATGCCCTATATGTTGTATCAGAATATTTTATCTTGAAGCATACATGATGGCAAACACAATTGTATTGATATCTGACCTATGTCAATGAGTATTTGTTAGAATTGTAAGGTGATAACTTTATTTTTTAGAGATTCAAGCCACGCCCACTAGGAGTTAAAGGTGGACAATCAAAAGAGCTGTACTGGAGGGAATGAGTTATCCTAAACACTGCAGTGTCCACTAAGCAGTTAGATATGAAAGTGGGTAAATTAAGTTTTAGTGGAGTGCCACAATTTTTGTTTTGGGAGAAGTCTTTTGAGGGGTGAAAAAATGAATTCCGACCATAGACAGACTCTTGCCATCCTGTTCGCACTGGTGAGCGTATCTTTCACCTTAGGTCCAAATAGTGTTGAATCATCAAACGTGACATTAAAAAAAGTAGGATGTCTTGAAACCTTCACTAAATAGCATAGGTGCATCAAATCATGTCAGCAAATGACAATGCTGGCACCCCCTGTCCTGGATGCACCATCAGCTGCAGTAGAAAGCAGATGCATGGATACATTGGATATTGACTGTAGGGTAGACAACTGGGACTCCACTGACTTTAAGTGCAATAGTCATAGGTTCATAGGTAGGTAATAGGCTATTAGCCCTAGGGCCTATACAAGCCTAGCCTAAAAGGTACCCTGGCTTTCGCTACTCAATAAAATTATTTTCCTGTGCCCCTATCAAGCAGAACCACAGAAGTGATCCCCGGGGTGAATTTCCTATTACCCATCCAATCATCAAGATTTTTTTTGAAGAGTGCTAATGAGGAGCTCTTTTTGACATAGATAGGTAGTCTGTTCCAGAGTATGGGAAGTCTCTGGGACAGGAATCTATCCCGCCAGCATGTTCTGTTTATTGTGGTGACAAGGTTTAGGTCCCTAGAGCGTGTAGCTCGGAGGGATTGGGATTTCTTTAAGTGGAGCATGTCTAATAGCTCTGGGTTTGACATAGCTTTGTATGTTAGGCAGAGATCGCTTCTGAGTAGGTGATATTTTGAGACGGTCTGCATAAGGCATCTGTTTGAGGCCAGTAATCCTCTTTGTGAGGTATTTTTGCGGGCTTTCCAGTTGTTGTAGATGTCTTGAGAGGTACATACCAAAAGGGGTGTTGTACTCTATAATGGGTCTAATGAGTGATGAGTAGAAGGGAGCAATTACCTCTTTTTTTCTGGATGAGAAACCTTTTGTGATGAGGTGCGCCATGTAGAAAGATTTCCTGACCACTGTGGCAATGTGATTATCAAAGGAGAGACTACTGTCCACCTTTGTCCCAAGGTCTCTTATCACACTTTTGGTGTTAAGTAGACTACCGCCTATGTGGTAGTTCATGGGTACAGAGTTTTTATCAAAGGGGATGACAATGCACTTTTTGGCATTGAGCTTGGGACCATGGCTTTGACACCAGGCATCTGTCTCAGTAAGGTCCTATTGTAGGATGTCCACATCATTAGGAGTTTTGTTTATGGCTCCTAGTTTGCAGTCATCTGTGAATTTAGTTAGCCAAAGACCTTCTGTGTTAGCTTGTAATTCAGAGAAGTAGATACCAAACAGGAGAGGACCCGGGACCGAACCCTGTGGTACTCCACTTGTCACTGGTCTTAAGTCTTATTTGGAGTCTGCTACTTTCACAGTGTGGGTTCTGTCAGTAAGCCAGTTGGCAAACCATCTTGTGACATAGGGATTTATACCTAGTTTAGTGAGTTTATCTATAATTCCAGAGTGGGGGATGGTGTTGAATGCCTTGGCAAGATCTAGATAGGCTGTGTGAACTACCTTACCCTCATCTATGGCTTTGGTGACTACTTCAAAGAAGTCTATCAGGTTTAGGAGACATGATCTGCCTTTTACAAACCTGAACTGTGTGGGGTCCAGAGTTTGGAGATCTCTAATGTCTTTGTTTATGATTTCCATGATGATACATCCCATGGCCTTGCAGACCAGGCTCGTCAGGCTAATGGGGCGGTAGTTCCCGGGGTCTGTTGTGGCCCCCCCTTTGTGGAGTGGGATAACCGTCACGGTGTGCCATTCAATGGGCACAAAGCCTGAGGTGAGGCTATGACTGAACATGGTACTTAGGTGGGGTGCCAGTTCATTCTGTAGTTTGTGTAGAAGGCAGCCTGGGATGTTGTCAGGTCCCATGGATGTGTTCTTGCCTTTGGAGAGTGAGGTTTTTACCTGTGCAGCCATAATTACAGTAACTTTGCATTCTTCCCATATAACGATGGGCCCTTTAGGGGGCAGAGAGGGGGGTAAAGTTAGCACTGAACCTATCTGCCAGGATGTTGGCAATATCAGTTGGTTCTGTATATTTAGTGTCATTGTGCTGTAACTCAGAGCAGATCTGAGTGTTGCCATTGAGATTCTTGACATAGCTATAGAATGCTTTGTGGTTGTCTTTAGAGTCAGTGGTGATTTTTTTTCGTAACTAGCTTTGGAGGATTTTATGAGGGATCTCAGCTTCTTACTGAGGCTAACCAGGGAGTTTCTCCAATCATGGGATTTTACTCTTTTTTTGCAACAGTTTCTTTCTTCTGTTGTAGAGATTGTTTATGGAAGGGGACCACCAGATTTTTTTCCCATCTTGGTTCTGTTAGGGACTGCATGACCCAAGCATTCGTGTAAGTGCTTATAAAGTGCATTTGTGTAGGATTCAGCAGTCATACCTCTATTGTCCATCACATTGGGTGTCGTGATGTTTGCCACTTCTGTCTTAAGAAGCATGAAGTTGGCTTTGGAGAAATTTTTTACTGTGGTTTCCCTAATGGGCGGTGGGGGAGGGATGTGGATGTCTCGGATGATTAGCTTGTGGTCGGATCTGACCAACGAGGAATTGACCTCTAGAGTAGAGCACCGGTTACCCATGTTGGTAATAACCAGGTCTAGGATATTGCTGCCCCTGGTGGGGGTGTGGATAAGTTGATCCAAGGCATTGGAATTTATGAATTCCAGAAAACGTTGTGCACAAGAGTTGGTACATGAGTAGTTTTCCCAGTTAATGGTGGAGTAGTTGAAATCACCCATTATTAGGGTGTTAGGTTGTACCCTAATATTTTCCAGTGTATCAAGAAATGAGGAGTGGGAATCCTGGGGCATGGTGGGGGATCTGTCGCAAGCTACAATTTGGATTGCAGTCTTGCCCAGAGTTAGTTGCACTTGGATAATCTCAGATGCATTATGCTGAGCAACTAGCCTGGAGGTGTGGATATCCTTAATGAATATGGACATGCCTCTGCCTTTAGTGTTTTGGTACAGGTTAGGTGGCCGACAGATATGAATTATAGCCTGGTAATGCAGGGGTACTCTCTGGAGCCTTGAACCAGGTCTTAGTCACTGCACAGATGTCGATGTTCTCCATTTTAAGGAGTGCTTTGAGTGAGTGCATTTTGAGGTTTAGACTTCTAGCACTGAGTAGCAATACCCTCAGATTCTTCTTGCTTGTACCTGTTACGGTGGTGAATTTGTCATTTGAACCTTACCTAAAAAAGGCACTATAGGGGTGGCTAGTGCCTTAGCCAGTATCCAGAATCCTAGGAGCGATAGGTGCAGGCCATCTCTGGCAAAGCATCGTGGTTTGTCAAACATGTCATCCCAGGCACTCAGATACTCGATCCCCCTTAGAATGACACCAGAAGCTTAGCCAATTGTTGAAGTCAATTATTTTGTCCTTGTACTGTGGTATCATTCTGGGTGATGGCAGGATGCCACTCAGGGCTAGGGTCATACCTGCCTGGGCTACAAGATCAGACAGCTCCTCCTGTCCCTTTTCATGTAGTCCAGGGAGGTATATCTCAGGTCATTCACACCAACATGGACAATGACAGAGTCATATTTGTATTTGTTGTGGAGTGACCTGAGTGCATGCTTTATGTGGCGGATCCTGGCACCCGACAGGCAGCTGACAGTAACTTTCTCCTTGTTTAGCCTGGTGAGTGGAATATCAGTGTGCCTGACTATAGAGTCACCTATGACTAGAGTGTTGGGTATATTGTTATGCCTTATGGGCTGTGGTTGAGTGGCAAACTGAGTTTGTGGGCTATGTGTCATTTGGGTTGTGCTGGGGGGGGTGGAAGTTGCTTGTGTTTCTGCTTTGGAGGTCCCTGTTGCTTGGGCAAGTTTTTACTGAGAGCCTCTGCAAATGTAGGTGTGTGTTTTGTGTTTTTATGTGTGTGTTTTGGTGGTGTAGGTTTTGAGGGACTATGTGCTATGTGTGGTGTGGTGCAAGTGTTTACCTTCTCCTCTTGACTGTCTAGTCCAGTCTTAGATGAAGAGAGCTTTGCTTCCAGTTTGGCTATATAAGTGCATCTCTCACAGGTTGTAGTGTTGGGTGGTAGGAGGAGAGGGTTGTCTGTGTACATGAGGCAATATCTGCATTGCCCCAAGATGCCCAGATTCATCAGGTACTTAGGAGAAAACACTGGGAGCTGACCCTTAGACATGCCTGGATAGGTGCTTATTTGTTAAGTACTAGAAACTGTTTTCCTCTAGACAATGAGGAAAGTTGAGAGCGCTAGTAATTTGTAGCTTATTTAGTGCTTACAATAAGTTCTGAACACGTGCTGAGCTCAAAGAAACAGACGAGTGCTGAAACTAAAAAACTGGCTAGTTCTAAGAAACAAAATTAAGATAGAAGGCTTCCCTCCAACACAGAAAGGTTTGGGGGCTTAGAAGCCCACAAATAGTCCTGGACACAGCAAATCTGTATCCAGACTAGACTGCTCACAGGAAAGGCAGGAAATAAGCTTAGATTTTTTTTTTTTTATTAAAGTCAGTTTAAGGCCTAGAACTTAAAGGATACTACCACAATAAAAATAATTTGTTATTAACAGTTTGCCATATACACTGCTTTAGTAACCCCTGTGGTTCCAGATATATGTACATTTGTTTGAAATTGGAAGAAATAATTTGATTCTATCAAAAAAGCCTAGGTTCCAACCATTGGAAGTTACAGTGCAAACTTCCAGAGCTCCATTGCAAGGAATGAGTTAATGTTCATATGTTACACATTATACAGGTCATTAGCACAAGCTGACCTTATTTTTGTATGTCTGTTCTGTATGACTGGTGTCTTTATGCCATCATGTATGGATATTAACCTGTGGGGGTGAATGAGTATGTATTGTGCACCTTGTAGGTATGACATAGGTGTAGTGGTAATTTTGACTGTCTCAGCTTGTGAAACTTATGATAGCTCCAGGATAAAAACACATCCCTGGATGTTGTACATATCCACAGATGTGAAGTGCTGTGTGTGTGTCTTAGATACTATATATGTGGAACATACTTGTTTACTTTTTTGATATTAGTATATATGTGGCACATATTGGTTGCAATGTGTGATTACTACACATTTACGTGTAGGTTGTAGTACATTTATGACATTTGCATGTGCTCTCCTACAATGGCCTGACATGCTATGCACAGCATTAATGTGCTTCACACTGCTGATGTGGAGTTGTCAGTATGTGTTCCACAAGTCTACATTCTGATATGAGCATGCATGTTTTTTGTAGTTGAGTTAGAGAAGCAGACATGACCACTTCCCCCTCGGTTTAATTTCTCCAAGTCTATGTCAGGGTATGATCAGAGTTCATGAAATTAGTATTGGCTCAATCTTTGGTGCCTACCAAGAGTGCTCTCCTCAGCATCTACAATGTGCCCAGAATTGTCTCTTTCTCTAATGTATATTGGGTTACACACATTAGCAGCATATCTAGGCATGACTGTAAGTTCTTTTTTATTAGACCCTTTGATCTCATTAGTATTTGTAACTGTCTAGATATATTTCTTCCACATTGTTTTCATTTCTGCCGGCACACTGTACTCACTGGATGTAGGAATTTTAATGATCAACGCTACTTTTGTCTTTTTTTCATGGCCTACTATATCTGTTTTTCTCATATCTCTTTTTTGAACTGTTGGTAAAGAGTGATCCCATGTGATATAACCATCATTATTCTCTATAATGCTCTGTGGTTCATGTTTCCAGCACTTCTCAGTGACTTCTATATTGTACAGTTTGCACAATCCCCACAGCAACAGTCTTGTCTCTGTATCATATCCAGCAACAAGATGTGAGACTGCTTCCAGTCTGTTTTTACAGAACCTGCACTTGTCTGTTTCTACTACCTTTTCAATGGATTTTGTAAACCATGTATGTAGTCCACTATCCTGAGCTGCCATTATTAGCCTTTCATTTTTTGGTATCATTTTACCTCTCCAGTGTCAAATCTTGGTGAAGACAAGGTTGTTCCAGGAGATCTATTTGCCACTATATTTATTACTTTTCCATTTTCTTTTTCATCTGATCCTTTTCTTTATAGTCCTTTTTTGGCACATTGAGTTTTCTGCCTGATTTTTTATCTAGTTCTGGTCTGATTTCCAGTCCTGCTTGATACAGAAATTATTCTGTTAAACTAAGCAAATATGTAATTTTAAACTTCTCTGTATGTTTTAAAACTTTTCCTTTGTTTGATTCTGATTAGATTAGTAGTTATGTATGCAGTCCATGATTGCTGATCCATACATGTAATCTGTTTAGAGGAGAGCCATGCCACTTTCAGGGTGAGAAACTTATAGTTCTGGCATACACTGATTTTTATATATTATTTGTTAAGCATGAAGCATTTTTCTTGTGTTTATGTCCAATTGGTCAAGTACTTTTTGGGGCCAGTTAATCACTCCAAAACTGTAAGGCAGTTGTCAATATTAGTTATATGTTCACAGGTAAATACTAGGCTATCAGTCTGCTGAATATTACAAGCCTTGTCAATAATTAGAGGTTAGAATTATCCTTGTATCTTGTATCTGTGAGGTAAAGATCTTAACCAGTATGCCAATCTAATCCTCATATTTTTCTGAGGTATTCCTTCCTGTGCTTTATTCTCATTTATTCATGTTTTATTGTCGATCCTTTATCTTTTCTCAGATATCTATATACTCCCTCCTGCTGAAGTTCCTTTGTATCACATTCCTGTCCCAAGCTGATATTTTCTTGGTGCTGTAGCTTTCCTGTTTTAAATGATGCTTTTGCATATTTATAGAGACCAAATTTCATTCTTATATCTGAGAAAGTTTTAACCATTTGAAATTATGCTGTCAACTCCTCTTCTGATGAACCATACAGTTTTAAGTTATCTTCAAAAAGTAGATAAAAAATCTTTTAACAAGGCTGGTTTCTGGGAGCCAAATTGTAACAATAATCTAATCTATTAAGTAAGCAGTTTAATGGGTTAAAAGCAAAATGAAACAGCAGCAATGACAAATAATCACCCTGTAATATCCCATTTTATTTTTTTTATTCCTGCCACTGTTTCATGGTCTCTGTAATTTAACTGGTCAATGTAGGGGGTATCTGACACATCTGTAAACAAATTCCCCATTAGGGAGAATGAGGTTATACTTGAAGCCCTACAACAGCATGGCAGGAAATTGTTTGCATGAACTGGCAATATACTGTGCAGGCCATTGCTATGGCATGACATCACTAACATGGTGATTGGTGTGACTGGTCATAGCAGATCACAGGCATCATGTCTTTATTACTGTTTAGACATATTACATATTGTGACTAACAGACTTCACCACTATGAGAGGGACATAAATGCCACAGCTGGAGGACCACCTATACCTCCCCCAGTCTCCCTGATGAGACAACATTTCTGGAGTCATATCGACACACTTGCCAGTATCATTATATTCCAGGGGAGAAGTAGATGCTGAAGTTCCAAGATGCTGTAGTATGAATATTGTTCCACTATATGACTGCATAATATGTGATACGTGTATGGACTTACATTCCAACATGGGTTATCTGTTCATATGCATTTCACAGTAGCATCTTGATGGCCAGTATGCCATGACACCTCGGCTGAGGACAGATATTGTTAGCTGCCCCTGTGATCAGCCTGTCCAATAAAGAAGTGCTCCATACATCCTCTACCGTCAGGTATATGTTTGTCTATCTAGAGAGGGATGACTCTGTTGCTAGACTTGAAACAACATGATGTGTGTCACAGTACTTCACACTTACTTATTGTATCTGTTTCTTTGTAATTCATGGCAGTGTTCTGACACTGACCGAGAGCGGTCATCTGATGAGGACAGACCAGGTAGAAGTTTCTTCATACAGATTATATTAATGTCTGGTTAGGAGGCATTGTGTGCAGCCTGTCTGTTGATGTTCACGTTCACTCGTCCATCACATACCAACATACATCCTAGATAATCAGGTACATGTTTGTATTTGTAAATATGGTTGATTGTATTGCTAAACCTGAAATAAGATGATATGTGTCAGAGTGCTTCACACTTACTAGTTGTATCTATGCCTACGTAATTCCCAGTGGCATCATAGCACACACCACAGCAGACGAAGTTGGAGGAGGACATGACTGGTATATGTATATGTATGAGCACTGTTACTATGCCACTATTTGCAGTGAAAATGCCTAGTGATGACTTTCCCTGTTCCTTAGGGGCATTGCAGCACTCATGGTCATGATGACAAGGTAAGTGGATATTCCCAGTCCATTTGTGCATCGTTTGAGTATTGACAGACTATTTTCACCTACATCTTGCTCTGCACACCTATGTTACATGCAGCTAATGGGTCACATTTCTGTGTTTGCCACACAGCCACTTCCCGCCTCCTCCACAGCACTTTCCACTGATTCTGCAGTAGGATAAGATGCACCACATTCACAAAATACAGCTAATGACATACAGGGCACTGCACTGGGCTCAATATTATATAGTTCTGGAGGCATCATTTCTGTGGATCAGGGTATAGCCTTAGATAGGGAGGATAGTTTATCTGGCCAGTCTGAGGATGGTGGGGCATTGGATATTGGTCTTGATGATGACCTCAAGCAGTTGTGCCAGGTGAGTCTGAGAGCGGTGGTGAATCAGCTGCATAACTGACTAGTAATGTCTGTAGGACTGTATGTGGGAAGGTGGCCAATAAACATGGATATGTGTGTGTTACACCTACTCTTTAAGGCACATGAACATTCCAGCAATGTCACAACAATGCCCTGAGCACACTTGTTAATGCTATTGATTATGTAGCACACTAACTCTGTGTGTTACAAGAGGGTCAGGAGTTCAGGCATGGAGAGGTCATGGCAGCACTGGTTGCACAGCATGACAGTCTGGTATCTATTGCATGCTCTGTTGAAAACCTTATAACAACAGTGTTAGAACAGTGCCAAAGAAAAAGTTGGGTGCTACTACCAGTGGGGAGATGGAGACCACCTCTTCCACAATCCACAAGTGGCCCTCATCCATCAATGTATGGGCTGCAACCTGTCCACATAGCTGTTGTTGATCACCATGATCAAACTTCAGCATCACATCACATCCTAACATACCATACTAGCTGCAGCACTGCATCAGCCCACAATGTGTCCTTAAATAAACATCATCACATACACCTCATTAGTGCACCACAATGGGCATAGTGTTTCCTCACATAGCAGGGGCATCCAGTATGGTGGTTTTAGCCATCAGCATATGCCCTCTCTTCTGTGTTAGTGTAATACTGACATTTACACCAGTGTGTGTCTTGTTGTGTCATCTTAAACCTGTGGTAATGTTGACCACTACATACCATTCAGGTTAGTGGTGTATGACATGTCTGATACCATGACTGACATAATAGGCTGACAAAATATGTGACATGGAGTACATCTGTCCACAGGATCTCTGTATTGTTCTATGATGACATTTTTATGGACGTACCTTGCTTTTAAACATTCCTCCACTTCACTTATCCAGTTATACCTAATATACACCACCCATATGTTCATATCCTCACTGTACATGCTGCGGGCTACATCATAAATTTTCTTCTTAGAATATTCCAGTGTTGCTTGCCAATATTGCATGTACAAGTCTACTTCAGATAGTATGCCAGTGTTATGTCTGGCAGTTTATTGTGGTATTGCCACTGAATTTACCTTGACACATCCTGCACTTTCAGTTTCTATTTGTTCTTTCATTATATGCGTAATGTACATGCATACCTGCTTAAACACATGCTTCCATACATATTTTCACTTAACTGATACACTGCTAAATCTTCCTTGGCTAGAGCTTCATTATCAGTGTGTTGTATTGCAGTTCATCTGTTCATGCATAACTCATATTGCAGCAACCATATGTGTTATACTATTGTGAAATACAGTGTTACAGGACCAGACAGTCCTGGCCTGTAAGATTTGTTTGTTCCTTGTCAGACATGTGGTTTTGTTGGCACGCCTTACCCTTGTGTTAATATCAAAGCTGCTGTATGACGTTTAGCCTCATGTCATACACTAAACTACATTCTTGATTATCATAGTGCATCTTCATGTTATTGTACATTCTGTATATGTATACTTCCATCACTTATGCTACATCTCACATGCATAGTCAGACAGACATACTCGTATATACATTATGGTGCTATATACACACACTCATTATAGCTACGCATATGGCATTCCTGGCCACTGACACTATTTGTGAAATGCACAACATGTATGCATGTTATATACATACAGGTATGTTCATTACTGGCAATGTACCATGACTACAGTACTCCACTTTCATTTACTTGTCTATACCAGTCCACATCTATTAATTTATTTTGTGCACTTAAGTGTATAATCAGTTTTATATCACCATATAATTGTAGTATGTCTGATGTTCCTTATAGACATCTATCAGATATGTTACCGTAGCTGTCAGCTGTGATGCTGTCATGGAGCACTACTTGGTAAGTATTACTTGTTTATCTTTGTACATGTGTATGTATGGCTTGTCATAACTTAATGTTCTGAGCCAGATACAGCTTTGCCATCTGAACTTTCATATACAGTCACAGCCTCCATCATCCACACTTAGATATTTTCACCACTGAGTCCTCTTTATCATCTTATGAAAGCTCTGATAGCTCTATGTCAGACATCTAAAGTTCTTGGGGTAGGTCACCCACACCTAAAGCTGGCAGACCACTTTGTTTAGATGTTATCATATCATTTAACACAGCACACACAGCAAATATCTGTAAAGCCTGTTCCTGTTTGTATCGCACTGCACCCCTGGATGTGTCCAGACATTGTAACCATGATTTTGGCATGCCAAACACTTACTCAATGGTGTGTTGTATCACAGTATGCACTCTGTTAAATGCATCCTTAGCAGGCATAGATGGAACACTGGATATTGTCATATGCCAGGATTCAAGTGGCTAACTGCAGTAACCTGTTTGAAAAGGCATACACACAACTAGGCACAGAAACATTTTATGGCAGCCTGATGCTCCCTGGATGTTTCATGTAAGTGAATGAATTGATCAACTTTGCAGCTCATAACTGCCAGGAACTGTCTTAATATGCAACTTACAGCTGTCTGGGATACCCCTGTGGCATCACCATATGCTGCTGGAATTTCCCAGAGGCCAGTATACCCAGACTCATTCACATCTTTCTATTGGAACTGGGTTATCCCACAAATTGAATGAGGACATGTGGCGTGTACACATCCTACACATAGCCTGCAGCACCCCTCTATCTATCCTATATCTATCAATTATCTCATGGATGGAGAGATGACTTAACAAGAGCCTGGATGAGCATTGTGGTGGCAATCTTTTAGGATGCATTAGCAGATCATCCTCTAATATAGCTTGTAGACCCCCAGCCTGCTGAAGTACATTTACTGCAACTTGCATTTTTATATGGTTTCTATGGAATCTGCAGGGATGTGGTATATTTCGTCAGAAATCGGTAGTTAATTTTGATAATTTTGATTTATGGCCTCCACAGAGTGCTTCCTTAAAAGAGTTGGTCTGCTAATCTGCCACATTTTATTGTCATTGGTCATACTTGTTGTGTTTAAGAATCCAGCATGTATATGTGGAGTTTGCAATTACCTTACACTGAATACATTTTTCTTTGCACTTTACTTTTAGTACTTCTTGGAATAACAACTGCCATTATGTCACCAATGTCTACCTTTAGTAGACTGCTCTTTACACACATTTCTTTTGGAATCTGTTCCATAGTAAGTACTGTGGCAATACATGAGAATATGATAAATACTACAGCTGCAATGAAAAATATCTAAATGAGTTCTACAATTTCTGTATCATAATGGTAGTGCTGCTAGAGTGGTATTAGGTTATCTTCTACTCCAGCTTAGATATAGAGGATTATAGTTGGTTCTCCAGTCATAATCAGGATGTTATGTATTCAAGACATAGATGTCAAGAAATTCACCTTGAGAGAAAAGTTTAAGAAATGAATCTTGGGATCCATGTCTAGAACAGATGACTTGTTTTATGATTAAAGAGTAGGGGGATGGAGCTGGAGCTTTACCTGCTTCCATGTACTACACAATTAGAGAATAAAATGCTGTCACGCACAGAATAGACACAAAAAAGGTTATTGGTAAATGCTTCGTTTGGATTATTTCATCTGGATAAGTGCTTGCTAAGTTCTTTCTTGACTAGTCTCATCTTATGTGTTGGACATATAGGTGCTTGGCGTGCCACTTGTGAAATATACCGTAGGTTACAGTGATGAGTTTTGAAATGAGTGGTTAAACCACGTTTCACAATAAGTTCGCAAATCTAACAGTGCTAGTGATTTTATTTATTTGACAAACCAGACCCCTTCTCATTCCAAATATCAAATTAATTTCCCATTTTTATGTATGAATTACTGTTCCTAACTGATTTTAATGGTCTGTGATAACTGAATAGATAGTCAAATGAACAGGACTTTAGGCAGATTCTGTAGTTTTTAATGAATAAGGAATTTGTGTGTGGCATTATGTTTTAACTCTAATGTACTTCTTAATCTTTTTTAATCACTGAATGATTTTTAATTTTTATTTATTTATTTTATTTTAATAATAGTATTTTTATACTTGGGAGTTTATTTAGGCAGACAGTGTTTTAGGCATTATTGCATATATTTTGTGCATGCAGTATTTAAAGCAATGTTTTCCATTATGGTAAATAGGAGATTAAGCCTTTGTTTTACTTTATTTTTTATTTTGTTTTACTTATTTCTTCTAAAACTGTCCTATGCATATATTAACAGGCCCAGTACAAGCCATACAGCCCACACTACAAAGGCTCTGCTCCCACCACATGGTATTTTGTGATTCAGAGATAAGTAGCCCATGATGAAGAAAGACCTCAGTATCAGCTCATTTGCACATCTCAGTCACAGTTAACTACTGCAACATGCAGATCAGCACGTTTCATGGTAGTTTGCTGTGGCTGCCACATCTTGAAATCAAAGGCATCACTCCCCCTTCAGTCACTCACACACACACACACACACACATACACACACACACACACACACACACGTACATATTCAAACGCATGCACGCACACACACGTACATATTCAAACACACGCACTCACACACACATACATATTCAAACGCACACACACACACACATATTCAAACACACATATACATGCGTGCATGCACACGTTCAAGTACACACACACCACAGCCCCTACACCTGTTCCTGAGTTGTCTTTATGTCCCTGATGTCTCCTCTGGTTGTAGTCCCACATTGCATGTCATATTTCTGGTGTCTAGAGTTCGTCCCACCCTCCAAACCATGAACTGTTGTTAGTACAGTTAGGGAACAGGAGTAGTAATCCCTGGTGTTTAGTGTTCTCCCCACTCTCCGATCCCCATACTGCTACAAGTGCCATTAGAGCACAAGAAAAGTAATCCTTGGTGTTTAGTGTCCCCCCACCCCCTGATCCATGAACTGTTCGAAATGCTATTTGAGTACAACAATAGTAATCCTTGGTGGTTACTGGTCGCCAGTCCTCATAGTGCAGTTATCCCTGATGGCTAGTAGTATGTAATATTATAGATTATGCTAGTTAGTTTAGAGGTGTGTGAAATTATAACAGTCACCCCAATGCACACATACATGCAGCTCCTCACATACACTCATTCACACACTTCCCAACTCTACCTTACCACTAAAATCCCCAGTACTTACCTGTTCCATAATGACTGAACATGGGCTTTTGGCTATGATCTCTACCACAAAGTGGTAGGGGTGACCTTTTTAATCTACATGACAAAACGAGTATATTAACTGGTCTGCACATAGATGTCTTCTAGGAGGCAGTCCTGTAGGAGAGAGAGCACATGGCTAATTAGCACATGCCTCTCCCCAGACTGCCTCATTTGTATGTAGCACAACCTTGGAGATATCCTGATGCAGTGTTGCATATCATCATGCTAGACCAACATGTTAGGGCTATCTGTGAATTCAAAAAGGTTACCACAAGATGTACATCAGGTTTACACCTTTTGGTAACCTTTATGAATTCACCCTCATCTGGTGAACTGGGAAGGAGGTACATAAACCAAAAATAGTATAATTCCATCAATTGCTAAGTGATCTGTAATGCACCAGATATCTGCAATATATATATATATATATATATATATATATATATATATATATATATATATATATATATATACATATATATATATATATATATATATATGCAGACCACCTAGGCAGTTTTTACACCTCAGATATATGGCACACAGGGGCATCTTGATGACAATGGCAGATATGCCCTGGAGCCCTGGCTCATGACACCCATAAAAAATGCACAGAATCAATCAGACAGTGGGTTCACATGTGCACTGTTGCAAACCAGAAACATTACTGAGCATATGCTTGGGCTGTGAATGGCACACATTCACTGTCTGTATTCATCTGGTGGTGTCATGCAAGTTTGCTATGCCACATATGTCAGAATACTGACAATGTGTACGGTGTTAAATAATATCATATTTAGAAAACAGCTACACCAGGGTGGGATTTTGCAGGGCCAGTCATTTCCAGCACAATAGGCATCACAGTCTGAGTCAGATGAGAAGTAGCCAGAAACAGTGGACAATCATGCCAGATAGAGGCAGACACAGTACTAGCAAAGAGGCACAGGATTACACATAGCCTTTCAACCTAGTAAAGAAGAGTTAAGAAGATATACTACAGTAAAATGATGCATGTAAAACCAACATCAGGTTGTGCTTACCAGTGCATAGGTTGACCATACTGGGCATTAGACATAGGCAATCCAAGTAACAATGTACTGATGGAAGGGTATATTTATCATCATTTGCACAAGGTGAGAAAGGGTTAGAGGACTGCATATCTTTCATAGGGTAGTGTGTGAGTTTGAGTGCTTAGAAGTATAAAAATAAAATGTTCTTTTACGTGAAGTGTCAGAACCAGTATGAGAGTTTAATGTCAAGAAGGGCCAGAATCAACGGATGTGTGTGATGTGACTCTTAGCTTGCACACAGACAGCCTTAGTAGTCTGTGCAGCTCTGTGCCTTGATCTACTGACAGGTCTAGAGCATGCATGGCACAGGGTTTAGCATCCTATGCACTCCACCCCCATGAAAACTGGTACTGTTGAAAGTTGCACTGGCTGTACCAGGACACTAGCTAGACACTGGTGTGCTGCATGACAAGTGATATTTGCTAGAAGATGCACCAGCATTATGACAGGCAGGGCCATGGGGAGGCCCTCTCCTGGGAGAAGACATCTCCAAAATAGATGTTCCTGTGGAAGTGCTAGCACTGCAAAAGTGGGATCTTGCATATCCATATCCATTTTGGTTAACATTTGAGGATGTAGCAGATGACTGGCTACGAGAATGATCCCCTTGCCCTTGGCAGATGATCCAGAGAAGATGTTGCACATTCCAGTGTGTGATTCAAACTATCCAACACATCACACATATGGAACATGCACTCCTGTAGGTCAGTATGCATACCCTGGATCACATTATCTTTCTCTGTCATGGCTGTGATGACACTAGTCTGTGCTTTCACAATGGAACTGCACATACAGTATGTTTGGATGTAGTCATTGGCACACCAGCCTCAGGGGGAGAGTGGTAACCTTGTCTCCAGTGAGTGCCATTACCATCCCCACCCCCCAGTGTGGACCTCTCTGCCCAAAAGTGCTACCAGCAGATTCAGACATTTGTCTGCTGTGAGTCAGCTCACTTTTCTGATCAATAGTATACCCATCAACCTGTCCACTCTCTGATGACTGGGTAGACTGAATATCCAGGGCCATACAGACTATATCTATGGTCTGTATTTGGGATGCACTGGAATTAATAGCCTTGTTCCTCCATGGGCCTTATATATTTTAATGCTACATTACTGTCCTCTTAGGCCATTTAGTATGCTTTTTTGTGCCTAACTTAGATATGTGTATCCACATACTTAAATTAAATGTCAGTCATCTATTGTTTTTTTTTTTTTTACTGATTACATATCCCATACAAAACAGTCACAGAAATGCAACTGACCAAGGACCTATAACCATTATACTAGCACTGTTACAAACATTGTGCCTAATGACATATGCACAAGGCATGTAACACTAACATATTATTGAACAATACCCTAAATATGATCTAAGTAGTGTGCCCTCCTTCCAGCCTAACAATCCAGTAGACTACGGATTGCTGTACTCTTGCAATTTTTCCCACAGTACACTTTGGCCAACACATTTAAAAGCACAGACAAATTATCATCCCTTATATGCAGCAGATTCTAGAGACACTACAAGCATTCATAATACAAATTAATGGATTTGTAAGAAGCAGTGCTTATCTTATGCAAGTACATGTAATAAGCTGAAAAAAATGTCTGGTTTTGTAAGAAGTAGCACTTATCTTATTCAAGTAGCTGTACTAAGCTGAAGAAATTGCTTGTAAGATCACATTTGGCTGGAATCAAGCTTTTGCTGCAGTGATTTTTTTTTCTTTTGCGTAATAAGGATTTATGCTTATTCTCACATCATGCAGACTCAGCTGTCTTGGCACAATGATTATGCTAATTACAACTCAGTTCATTACTGTTTCTGAACTGAACAGCTTGTGTGATGAGCAGACCTGAATCGCTGTCTTACCCAAGTTTGACTGCCGACCAGTCACGAGTGGAGTCCCACAGGGTTCGGTCCTGGGTTTTCTCCTGTTTGGTATCTACTTCTCTGAAGTCCAGGCCAACACGAAGGGACTCTGGCTGACAAAGTTCACAGATTATTGCAAGTTGGGAGCTATTATTAACTCCCCAAGTGATGTTGACATCCTACAGAATGGCCTCACTTAGACCAATGACTGGTGTCAGAACCATAGCCTTAAGCTCAATGCCAAAAAATGTGTCATCATCCCCTTTGGGAAAAACCCGGTTCCCATGAATTACCACATTGATGGTAGTTCACTGAACACAGAAGGCATTATAAGAGATCTGGGAACACAGTTTGACAGCAACCTCTCTTTTGACCACCACATTGCCACTGTGGTCAGAAAGTCCTTCTACGTGGCACATCTCATTACTAAGGGTTTTGCATCCAGGAAGAAAGAGGTCATTGTCTCCCTCTACTCTTCCTTCATTAGGCCAATCATTGAGTAGAATGCCCCATTTGGCATGTACCTCACTAAACACCTGCAACAACTGGAGAGGCCACAAAAGTACCTCACAAAGAGGAGCCAAGGCCTTAAACATTTGTCCAATATGGACAGACTAAAAACACTCCAACTATTCTCTGTCTCATATCGCCTACTTAGAGACGATCTCTGCTTGACTTACAAAGCCATGTCTGACCCAGCTCTGTTAGAAATGCTACATCTGAAGAAACCCCAATCCCTCCGCACCACATGCTCCAGGGACCTCAACCTCATTACCACAATCAACAGAACATGCTGGAGGGACAGGTGCATAACCCAGAGACTCCCCATGCTATGGAATAGACTTCCCATACATGTCAAGCAGAGCGCCTCACTGGCCCTCTTCAAGAGAAATCTTGAAGATTGGATGGGAAATAGCAAATTCACCCCAGGGATCACTCCAATGGCTATACTCGACAGAGGCACAGGGTCCTAAGGTTGGGTGGCATGATGCCTGGGTAATGCTATGGGCTATGCTTGTAAAGGCCCCAGGGCCATTAGCATAGTACACACCTATGAACCTGATAAGTATCATGCAGAATTTTATGCTCAGTCTTCCCCTCATCATTGTCTTCCTTCAGTTTGATTGATGTCTCCTTCACCATTGTGATCTCCTTCCTCAGTATGTTACCACACAAACCGTCAGTTATGTTGACTTTCCCCTGTTGTTTAACCTAAATCTATTATCATCCTCTTATTTCTCCTAATTCCTCCCAACTTGCCTTTAACTTCAAAAATATAAAATGGGTACCTCCCCTATAAGAAATATTTCCTTCCTACCCTAACTTCTTCCTGCCCATTCCAAATTTGCTTACATTCTATTCTACCCTCTACTTGTTTCCCCTTTTCACATATTTTCTCTACTCAATTTCCAGCCATTAATCTAGTCAAAAATATACACAGACACATGCCCATATAAGGATTCTAAATTATTTACCTTTTTGTGGTCATACTGGGTATGACAGAAGCAGAAAGCACTATTGGTGCCCGTGTACAACCAACAAGGAATGTCTCTGGTCTTTGCATAGCTATAATTATATCCAGTAATTGTAATCTGCAAGTATATTAGCCTCAGCAGCCACTGATCACACAAATGAGCTGAACATTATTGCATAGCAGTGTGCAAATATGACATAGGGTAAAGGAGACACCCATAGCCTGACTGCTTCAGTGGATCAGCCTGCGAATGAACTGATTTGAAGAGTGTGTGCGTGAGTAGAGGGAAGGGTTCAAATTCCCTCAGAGTTGTATGTGGCATTTGACTTTTCCAATTTGTAAATGTGTAACCACCACTTGCATTGTCTTTCATTGACTCTTTCAGTTAGATTGCTTCTGTGGCTCAGCTTGTAAGTGACAGGTTTGCTCAAGTGAAATGGGTATTGGGTTCATATCCACTCAGGGTTATAGCTTAATTTGCTGCTTCCATTATGTAAATGTGTAACAATCACCTGCTATGTGTTTCAGTGACAAACTTAGCATGATTGTATCTGTAGCTTATCTTGTAAGTGAAGTGTTTATTAGAATCTCATTAAAAAGGTACTGTAATCAAGTCCTGTCAGCAATGCAGGTGCATTTTGCATGATATTTTGCTGTATAGTGCTGGTACAGTGATAAAACTCTAGTGATGTCATAAATGGTTTCAGTTGTTATCTTGCTTTCTTGCATCCCAACTACCCTGTGTGCTCTTCACGTTTTATCTTCAAGTACTTCAGTTTGTGATTTGTATGTATGTCTCATACTCCTTGCTCCATTGTGTTCTGCATCCTGGTATTTGATAAAATATACCTTTTCAGTGCTGTGTCTATTATATGTGTGTTTATGTGACCCTACTGCCAGATCCACCTTCTTACTTTAGGCATACTAACCCTTCTCCCTTCCCAGGCAAATTTCTCTGCATATATGTATCCTTCAGTTACAAAAACAGATCTGCACTCAAGCATTATCAGCTGTGCAGGATGCTTCATTCTGACCTCAGTATCTACTACAGCTGCTTGTACATTATGGAGGTCATGGAATGGTCCATCATGAGCTTCCCAAAGGTTCGTACTGCAGCTGTAACAAAAAGCATCTCATTTTGCACAGTTGCAAGTCTGCCACCATTGTTATGGAGCACTGGGGCTCATCATAAAGTAAAAGTAGACACTGTTGACTTGGCCATGATTGTGGATGTGATGGTTCTGATCTTTGGTAGCATGTGTTTTGTGTGTTACATGTATACTTTTATGTAACAGTTTAATGAGTGGTATAAATATAGGAAGTAGAAACGATTTTTAGGAAAGATGAAGTGCAAATGGCAAATAAATGCATGGTGATGCATCAGGTTTGTAGATAAAGTTTGGACATGAGATGGTAAGCATAAAAATTCAAAAAATCTGCACAGTGTAGTTTTTATCATATGTTCATATTTTTTATTTGTTTTATCTGCAGCCACAAAGGCTTATATAGATAGATAGATAGACAGACAGACAGGTAGGTAGGTAGAGAGATAGACAGATAGATGCGTGTGTGTGTGTGTGTGTGTGCGCGCGCACACATCTGTGCATGTGGAGGAGCGAAAGAACAAGACTTTGGCCAACTCCGAAGACAGAACTTCACAATGAAGTAATATGCACTTTTGTTTTCTGAACAATTACTTTGCTTCTCAGTTTCCCCTAAGACAGTACATTATATATCTGTTAGAAAATCATGAAGCACTAGTCATTCGTTTTTATGATTACATTAAAAATTGTAGGGTCTTGTAATACAGCTGAAGCACACATATTATACACTATAACCCCTGATTATCAGAAGTGTAGTGATTATAAGCTAAAAGAACAATCTGTTAATCTTCCAAACAACAGTGATTGTTACTCTTATGGGAATGCAGTCAAGCTGGAGCAGTAGACCTAGTTAGCTATAAAAGGATGATTGCTTAACAAATTGTCAGTGCTATTGAAGAGATGGTGTCTGTTACTCTAGCCCACAACACGGTATGATGCACTGAGTACTAATTTAACATTTTACAATGTTATACTGAATTCAAATGTTTGCTTAAATGTAGTTATGCAATTAAATAATTAAATACTCAGTATTGGTGTCTCTAAGTGCATTTTATTAATGGATATTATGTTTGTGTTTTTTAAATGATCTACAAAAATGCACTGCAAATGAACAATAGTTTACTCTGATTATTTGCTTATGATCTAAGTACAATTTTTGTTCATGTTTAGTTTGAAACACTGCAAGATGAACATTCTAGAGAAGCTTTCCAATCTGTTTTCTGCACAGAAAATGCTGCTAATGAATATAATCATAGTGCTGATACTTCTGCTGGGTCATTTTTCTGCATATAAATCATTACAGACAGGTTGCAATCTACCAACATCCAGTGCCAAAACATACTCTAAAAGTGGTGATGTTATCTTGGGTGGAATGGCACCAGTGTACTACAATACTATTTTTCCAGAGATGACCTTCCTGGAACCACCAATGGCAATAAGTTGTGAGACGTAAGAAATGTGAATTTAATTTTCCTGTTACTTTTTACATACAACATTAAAAACAGCCGTGAAAAATGTCTTCAACTATAGATGCTATTAGTTTAATTGTTTAGTTTTTAAATATACTTGTGATAAGATATTAAAGTAACAAAGGACAGGGCAGCAGTAAGTAATAACTGCTTTCAGATCAGTAAGGCAACACATGATAAGCTGATGTGTACCACCTGAAATACACTTTCTCAATCAGCAGAAATTGGCATGATTTTTGACTAAAGATGGTCTATTGTTTATCTATTTGTCTGAATATTTGTAAAGAAGTGATCCTACTGAACAATAATTATCCTACTTAGGAGATAAGCAATTACAATTTCATCTCAAAAACAGTGCACAGACTGTACAGAAAATCACAAAGTCAAAAAGGAATTAAAGAATTACAAAGATTACAGAACAAGAATGGTATATCAAATAGTGTAAAAGGTACAAACAAAAACAAGTAAAGAACAAAAAGCTGCAGAGAGTTTAAAAAACAGAAAACAAACATAGCACATAAAATAGTATAAATGTATAAATAATGCTTAAGGACAAATGGTTGCACTTGAAGAACAGAAATAAAATAACAGAGGCAAAGCAATAAATGTTAGCCATAGTTTGACAGCATACAGAGGTGAGAAATGAAAGGAAAATAAAAACACCTGTGAAAACTGCAAAAGAGAGAACTGTGGGAGTTAAACATGATAAATGCTGTTAAGGTATTCATCTAATCTATTTCACAGTGTGTGTGTGTGTGTGTGCACGCGCATGTGTGTGTGTGTGTGTGTGTGTGTGTGTGTGTGCACCTGTGTGTGTTTATTTTCCAGGTTACCATTTAAGTGAAAATTGTGTATCCTACATATACACTTAGCTAACCAATCCAGAACCAAAGAATATATTTCACAATGTTACTTGCCATTAGATAATCTGATGAACATGCAATGGCAACCTATTGGAGAATGGTATTTATACAAAGGTGAATCAAGAAAAAAAGTCTGCTACTTCATGGCAGTGTAATAAATTTTTGTGAAGCATATAGAGAAACATACAAACCACTGCAATCTTGTACACATTTGTTTAACATGCATGACAAAAATGAAATGAAATTAAAGAGAAATAATAAAAGTAACTGCAGCAGTAGTTACACGCACCTTCCATTTGCTAAGTACTTATCTAGTGTAGGGAAAAATCTATTCTAACAAAAGTAACTGCAGCACTAGCAGGAATTATAACTAGACCTGCTATTTCCCTCCTACTCACTAACGAAGGTAAATTAGCATAAAAAAAATAAAATTAATGCAAATAGCAGCAAGGACCTGTGTGTGTGTCTGTGTGTGTGTGTGTGTGTGTGTGTGTGTGTGTGTGTGTGTGTGTGTGTGTGCATGTGTAAATGTGAATGCATGTAAACATTCTTAAATAAAAACAAACACAAAATATTTTAATAGATAGCCCATTATGTATGTGGGACAATGCCTTCCAAATTGGTCATTACAGGAAAATAATAGACCTTCCAGCGATGGAGAGGATCTCCATCTGTGGTATCATGTCTAAAAATACCATTGGTTGATGCACAATGTCCACTGTTCAGCATTATTGATTGTCTGAGTTACAGTTTGAGGAATATCAAAAATATCAGTTTTCGTTTCAACATTAGTATCATTCAGCCTCAAAAATTCTCACTGTCTTTACAAAACTAATACTATCAAAGCTGAATACTGATAACAATAATTATATGACAAATTAAAGTTAGATTTTTTTTTTATTATTTGTTTTCAACAAAAATACATAAAGATAGTTGTATCATTAGTTTTCATTGGAAACCTTGCCTATCTTTGAAATGTTATTATTTCTGGACAGTTTTTAAGCATTAGTCTACAGCAGCAACTCAAGATGTATTTCTTTTAACAAGCTAAGAGACTCTCTGATAGCACATTCACCACTGATACAATACTGAAAATATCAGAAGGCTATGGGTGCTTTTCTCATATAAAGCGCTTTGATTTATGATTAGATATGATGCTGTGGTGATGTATGCCTATTTTGGATGAGATGTAAAAATAGGGCTTGAGCTGCATGGGATAGTAATAAATATGTCTGAGTGATGGTAACTCATATCAATGTAAAATATCTTGTGCCAATTGCAAAAGAATAAGGGGATGTCACTGGTGTCCTGGCCAAATTACTCCAAAGTCAGGGTAAACATAATTTTGAATCTCCTTGGAAAACAAGCAGTGCTTGGTAGAGTAACCTCGTCATCAAAATGAAACAAATAACAGCCATCAGCTACACACAGCTTTTTTGAACGGTGAGTTAGGTGCTTTGTTCTCATTCTGTAATGTACTCAGCATCATACAGAAAAAAATTAATGATGCACTTTATTGCCACTTTGAATCCTTAAAATAGCATGCCTCTGCCACAGACAATAGGATTTCTGATGTGACAAAAACAAAACAGTCATGTGGATATTTTCTCATTATATATAGGGACTGAAAGTTGTGCAGAACACCATAAGGCAGGTGTAGATGTCAGTATGCATAATAACAAAAAAAAATATTTTACATTTTTGATATATTTCAGATTTTTATATCTGGTGGTCCTTCAGATCAATATTCCATATTGTATGTAACCTACAGCTAAATAGTCTTTCTTTACTAGGGTAATTACCCAAGCTGACACACACACACACACACACACACACACACACACACACACACACACACACACACACACACACACACACACACACACATACACACATAAAACTCATCTGAACTTACCTACACAGCAACTACTTCTATAAGAGTGAATGGGTGATCATTATCTGTTGATGGCACTGAACAAATTTGTCAGAAAAGTGATTTGTTTGGCAGAGTAAACTAGGAGCTGTAGGTATTTCTGGGGCAGACCACATGGTCAGTTAGCATTAGCCACTTCCCTGGATTACTGTGTTGGCATGCAGCTTAACCAGCAAGCCTCAAGCTGCATTGAGGACTCCACTAGTGAGAACCCTCAGCTGTGGGGTCATCCATGAATTGTAAAGAGTTTTACAAATAGCAAAACCATTGGTGTTAAACCTTGATGTTTTCAGTAATCCTTTCTGGATCCTAGCCAGTGTGTGTGATTAGGGCGAAATATGTGCAAAGTCCAAAATTGCTTTATCTCAGAGAATTTCCTCTTCCATGAGGCACAATGATCTTAGAGTTAATATATATGTATATATAAGTAGAGAGGTGTGGGGACTGCATGGCTGTTTGCTACCTGCAGATGTTTTTAATGTGTAACAGTGAGTTTTGCATTTCACTAATTTCCCTGCAAGATCACATTTATTTTTTTAGGTTTTGGAACTGTCATAGCTGGGATTCAAACAGCTGAAATGGTATACGTAAAATGCGTAGATGACTTGACTGTTATATTTGAAGAAAAGGAAGAAGGGTTTAAGCAATTTGTTCATGAAATGGAAGACAGTGGATGGGATTTAGGAAGGATTATCATGAGAGGTTACCCTTAACATGGCCATTTTCTCCTTCTGGTAAACCTTCCTGACTCTTAATAACTGCTTTACCACTGAGCTGTCCCACCAGCGGAAACTTCAGGTGTGTGGTCTCATTGGTAAATGCACATGCCAATTCAGGAATCCAGGAGTTACAACTAACGCTAATCTGTCAAGTCATGTGCTAACACAATGAAATTATACTGGCTCCAAATTTGCAGTGCTGAACTATTAATTACTTGACAGTGTAAAATTCTACTGTTTGAGGAAAAAGTGAATGCTGTCAAAAGATGTCTGTGAGTCTTGTTAAAAACATTACACCCAGGTGAATCATTAACATATTGTCTGTGTGAAAATGGTCAGAAAGTAGCAGAAGAGAAATTCCCAGCTATATGTGTACACAACAGATATGTGGGTGACAATATTGCTGCTTACATCTACATTCATAGACAGACTGACACAACTGAGTCTAAGGAGTAATGTCTGGTTTTGAACCAACTAAGTTCACAAGCTGGAGAACATTGCATGACTCACAAGCACCATGTGATATGTTTGATTACAACTGTGACAGTGCACATTTGAATGGATGACATCACCATTATTTTCACAGGATGATGGTTCTATAAAAGGGAATAAGATTAGTGGGAGAGGTCAGTAACACTGTACAGATACAATTTATGTATGTAGCTAAACCATTTATAAATAGCACAAGACACACACACACACACACACACACACACACACACACACACACACACACACACACACACACACACACACACACACAAACACACACACTCATGATAGTCAGTGATGTATTCAAACAACTACATATCTATTTACACAAGCTAGTGAACACAGTATTTACTGCAAGTATCATAACAGAAGTCTGACTTTATAACTGTAATAATGTACATTTGTATAGATTACATCAGTGTGTTGCTGTGAAGCTAGTGTGCATCACAAGTCTGGATGAAAAGGCATGCATCTTAACAGGCAGAAGTGACAACAATGTGCTTATAGTAAGCAATGCCATATTTCTCAGATAACTTATCTGTCCTGTCATTCATGTACATTGCGGTGATGTAAGTGACACATACCTGTTTCACAGTATGATGTTTTGATGACAATCATACTTGTGAAACAGCAGATTAACAACCAAGCTTTCATGAGTGTTCAACTAAGGATGATTGTATGCAAATAGTAATCATTTGTTGTATCATTTTCAACTGATTTTCCTCAGGCTTGGGCAATGTGCAATGTAAATACAAACAGACAGATCAAAAACATGACAGTACACTGTTTAATTGCAGTGATTACGTATGTGTGAAAAGGTACTGTATCACTGAACATCATTTCCAACTGTAAGGGTTGGAGTGCAGACTAACTTTACACAGTGAAGTCTTCCATCAAAATCACAGTGAAATGCTCATATCTGGAGGACAAGAGTGTATTAGAACACACCAAATTAATACAAGCTGCTCACATTACTTTATTTTTGTTTAAAGTCACTCCCTATAGCATACTGTTGGCAAGCTCATTTGCATTACTGATGTGTAATTATATCTTGAAGTTTTAACTTAGAACAGGAATCAACGTAGTCTAGTGTGCTCCACACCAACCATCACACAAATAAGATGTTCAGACATAGAAACAGTTCTGATTCTGATAAAATTCAGAACAGACGTGTGCACTGTTAATGCCCTGTGTGTCATGATTTACACATCTGTCATGATAACTGCAGTAAAGTAAATATTAAATGGCGAATATTGGTGCATACTTAGCCCTCATATCCAATAACTGTCCATGTTGAGGTATGCGGTACTGCTTTTTTACATTTATATGTGTTTGTATGACATGATTGATCAATGCAGCCAATACATATATAACAGACATGTGTGTGTCATAATTAATGTACTTCAGAACATGCATGGAAATTAAACCACATTAATCCGATAACCTTGTGTGTCTATATCAGAAATACTGCACATGTGAATATTGCACTGTGCCTGTAAACACAAAGTCTTGGTTGTAACTAATGTTTTGCAGTTATTTATGAGAAATATGTGTATTTTGTTAATGATTATGAAACACGAGGAATGTTAATGTTGGTGGAACCTCATTGTATGGAACACTATGAAGCATGGAAGTTGGTGAGCAACATCCCATATGGTGTACATTCAACTATACAGCCTGTTCAACATATTGTAATAAGTGTCCCTTCATAGTTCTATCAGCCTGTCTTTCCAAAGTGCAGCAAGGATAAAAACACTATCCCGAAGGGCATCAGACTCATGTAGCCTAAGGCAAAAACTCACAAGATTTTGTCATAAGCATTTCCCATAGTTATCAGTACTGCCAAGTGCCAGGCACTATGAAAATGCTGAGGACAAAAACTGATGAGACAGAAACGATAGGAAGAGGGAGATATTTGGAGACAGGGACAGAGACATGCAAAGAGATTTGTTTATGGGACATTTTTATATACCTTTGTGGTATGTTACTGTTAGGGTTGTCATCATAATTCATCTGTCAGGCTCAGTCTATACAAAGGCAAAAAGTATTGGGTGACAAAAGCAAAAATGTAGGGATAATTTTTAAATAACACTGTTATAAACTTATAAAGTTGCTAGAATAACAGATTTTCTATTAACATGCATTGTCTAACTGATATAATTTCTGCTATTACTTAATGACCACAATCCTCAATAATGTGGCAGAAAATCAAAATTTTGTGATGAACACATCAAAATTTAAAATGCAGAAATGTGGACATTCTTTGGAAATCTGTACACTGGATCTGCACAATAAAGCATTTCCAATATGGATCAAGAAGAGTTAGGAGAGTGGAAACATGATGAGGACATAAGGAGGATAGTGATGGATTAAAGGGATTACATCCTACTATGTGACATCACTGTCAGCCCCTGCCCACATATCACTTTACTTTGAGTTCTGTCCCATTCTTGTATTGATTCCCGAGTAAAATAAAATGTCATCATCCAAGTTCCTACTAATTTTCAGTAAGAGCTTATAGTACTTATTAGTGGGTTGGCATTTGCATAATTTATCTTTTTAATATTTAAATTTTCCAGTGCTTGCAATGTTGTGTCCTGCTATTACAAGGTAAGCAATACTGAGAACAGCCCATCTAAGTGCTATAACCAAACTTGTAATAGGAATGACAGACATTCGATCATTCGGGGTAGTCGTTTCACTTTCATGCATTATTTTATTTTGTGTGTTTGCTTGTGTTTCTTTCTTTCTTTATTTATTTACTTATTTATTTTTGAACTAGTTGCACGACAGTAGACATATCTCTGGCCTAGGATGCTGCTCACACAAGTGATCAATTTATTTGTTTAGTTTTAATTAAGTTTCTGCCATTGTCAGTGAATAGCAGCAACAACCCCTGCTGTATTATGTGAAGGAAGCACTAGTGATCGGTACCTAGGAACAGCACATAATGATGATGGAAGCAAAAGCAACTGATCTGTTGTGCCATTTTTTTATTTTTCCAAGTAGTGATCAGATGCTAGTTATGCCTGTGGGCAGTGAGTAGTAGCAATAACACTACCCATAGAAATTATCAATTTTTTTTTCTTTAAAATATTACATTGATAGGGGTTGTGACTGCAGAAATATTCAATATTAGGACTTATGTTCACACACAGTGCTCAGTGCAAACTTTAAACAGAACAAGGGCTTTCAATCTTCAGAGACTGTTTTTCCTTGCAGGTGTTTTTATTATGAACTGACAGGATACTAAGTCATCGTCACCAGATATATTAAGCATATCAGTAAGCAGTGGTAACAGTACATGCTGCCCACAGAAATTATCCCAGTCAGTCATGATCTGTCCTAAGCATTAACAAGGATACCTTGACTACATTCCCAAGGGGAAAAAAATGTTATTCTGTCAACTTTCCTTTGACAACTTCCTACTTTTATTTGTCTTCTATTCATTAAAGTAACACAGGCAAAGCGGGGATCATTTCAGAGACTACAGTCTCTAGAATGAAATTGACATGGTCAGTGTAAATTCAATACATGGTGATAAAATCACTTCTACTCAGCTTCACTTTGCTGGCAACAGGGTAGGACATCAATGCATCTGAGTTAATTTGCTCACAAATTCTGGGCAAAGCCAAAAATAATGAGAAGACAATCTCCAGATCAGAGACAATTTTTAAATATTACTCTAATTCACATAGAAAGTGAATAAAAAATGTATATGCAGCAACATGCATTTTCTGAACAATAAGAAGCACAAAATTCTAATGAATGGGTATTATTGACTGTTTAGACATTTTAGGAGGCATGGGGCTAAAATATGAATTAAAGTGTAATGCAAAAATCAAGGGTGTTCTGCAAAAGGAACAGTTCAGAGGTATGTGAAATGCCTATACTTTGTCTATTTTTTTCAGTGACATCACGAAGTATCAGCAGAGGGACTGTGCTGTAGGTAGATTTCTTTTTTTTTTTTCTCTCTTATTTTATTTAATTATTTTTTTATTGAGGAGGGAGGCTGTGGGTGAAAACATGGGAGAGTTTCATAAGTAACTGATGTTACAAATACAAATACACCACAGAAGTTAACGAGATTTGTGAACAAGTTAAGGTTTATGAAGGGGAGTCTTTTTACACACCACATTTTCAAAAATTGGTTCAGGATTTGTTTTCACTTGAGAAACAACTTAAGGAGAAAAAAGTACACAAATTGAATAGGGAAGTAAATGATTACCAAAGAGGAAAACCATTTGGATCAGGCAAAAATGTCAAGTTTGCAACACATGATAATACCAAACCCACTTTCAAGAGGAAAAGACCACATTCTATTCTGAAAAAGACCACAAGATGTTTGAGTGGTACTTCTGGAGATGAGTCATCCTCAGCCACTGAGGTTGAGACTGTTCATAGTCTGACTCACCTGTGGCCAAGAAATTTGGGGGTTTTGACCCTTTAGGAGGAACAAACACGGGGGGGGGCGCAAACACAAAGCATCCAGGAAACATAGAAAAACTTTTGGAAGTATTGATACCCCGCTAAGCCCCATTCACAATGTACATAATATTTCATCTGTGCAATTGTCAGACAGCGAGATTAATCTTTTCAATAAAGGTTTGAATTTAATACCTGGTTTTCTGGTTTATGAGGATATGTTTGCCAACGGCTTTTTGCCGTTTGATTAAATTAAACATTGTATTTTCAGTCTCAATCTCATACTCAAAGATCCACTGATTTTACATTTCACAAATCTTCATTTATGCCTCCAATGGATAGACATGTGGCCACATTCCAACAATGTGTACTGAAGGATTTGCATTTTTTTTTGCTCTGATTTTCAGCTTCAGAGATACAACCTCAGTAATTTGGAAAAACAAGCACTTTTAAATCTTAAACAGAGGAAAGATTTGGTCATTCTCCCTGCAGATAAGGGTGGGGCTATGGTGGTTCTGGACTGGGCTATGTATTTAGCAGAAGCTAATAGACAACTATAAGATAATCAATTCTATATGCATATGCCTTTGGATCCCACTGATAGATTTAAAAAGGAAATTGATGAGTTTCTCAGAAATGCCTTAGAGGAAGGGATTATCAGCAAGACTGTATGTTTCCATCTTACTGTTGCTGATCCTCAGTCACAATACTTGTATTCGTTACCTAAAATTTACAAAACCTTACAAAACCCTCCGGGAAGACCTATTGTTTCGGGTAGAGGCTCCTTAACTGAACCTCTATCAGGATTCTTGATTAAATATCTCAAGCCTTTATTATCATTAATCAGGTTCAGAATCCAGGACACCACACAATTTCTGCATATAATTTTGGACGCACAGTTGGAACCTCAACGGCTTATGTGCACTTCAGATGTTAGTGCATTGTATACCAGTATTCCACATTGGGCTGGTCTTGAAGCCATTGAATACTGGTTGAAAAGGGCTAACATATATCCACCAGGCTTTAATACACTTTTGATTTGCATGGCTGACCACGTTCTTAGTAAGAACATATTTTATTTTCATGGCAAATGCTATTGGCAAGTCAAGGACACTGCAATGGGAGCCTCTTTCACTCCCATATATGCATATTTGTTCATGGGATTCCTAGAGGACCAACTGATTTATACTATTAGTCATAATTTATATATATATCTGAAACTGACATTTGGAGATGGTATCTGGATGACTGCTGGATGGTATGAGAGCAGATGAGATCTACTTACATGAATTCATGAAATATTTGAATGAGAACAAATGAGGAATTGAATTCACAGTACACTACCATCTAAGGGAAATTAATTTTTTGGATGTGACTGTAACCAGGCAAAGGGACCAAACATTTAGTACTAAGGTGTTTCGGAAACATTCCCAATATAATACGCTACTCCATACCTCCAGCTTTCATCTCAGACATATAATTAATAATATTCCCAAATCTCAAGTTCTCCATATTAGACAGATATGCTCCTCTGATAAATCTTATCAGGAATTCCAACATGATTTCATTAATAGATTTGATCATAGAGGTTACGATCATAGCATCGTTTTGACTGCCAGTAACTGGGTTTCCACACAAACCAGATCTAATTTAGTAACATACAAATCAAGAATTTTGGATGACAGCACTAATCTTAGGCTTGTCAATACTTATGGGCATAACACCAATGTTCTCAGGAACATTGTTGATCGTTATTGGGGTATTTTAAAGTCAGCTGACAGAATCTCGGAAATTTTGGGACCAAGGTGTTTGTTTTCCTTTCAACGGGGCTCCACTTTGGGGTCACACCTCAGCCATTATAAACATTGCAGGGAGACTACTCAATCACAGACTACTCTTTTCAGAGATTTACTTAAGGGTTGTTTCCCCTGTGGTCACTGTTCTGCCTGTCAACATGTCTCTAAATCCAAGAGTTTCACCAGTGCTAATCCATCAAAAGTTTATGATATTCTATTTTTTTGGTAACTGTAGCACGGACTGGATTATTTATTTAGCCAGTTGTTCCTGCTCAGCATTTTATGTAGACCAAACATCTAGGTCTTTGCAGGTTAGGATTTCTGAACATTTAAGCGATATCCAAAATAAAAGAGCTTCCAGTTCATTATATAAGTACACTTTGCAACACACTGCAGCACAGTTCACTTTTGCTATTACTTATATAATAAAAGGAAATAGACAGAGTAAAATAGGTTGGACACCAAAGAGCATAACTGGATTCATAGACTGTGGAGACCTGGTCTTAATGAGCAATTGTAATTAATTATAAATTACAGTGTGATGTATATTTAAATGAGCAAATATTTCTGTTAGCTATGTTCACTGAGGAAGGCATATGGATGCCAAAACCGGTCTGACTGTTTTGCTGTAGTTTCTATAGCTTTTGGAGTTGCCACAATAAAGAGTTTATATAGCTTTTGGGGTTGCCACAATAAAGAGTTTCTTGGTTTTCACCATTTGGTGCTGGCCAGTTTTGTGATATCTTTAGTAGGGATGCCCCATCCTTAGCCACTATCTCAAACCTCTGCCTAGTATACAGAAGGTTATTGTAGACATTACTCTTGCATAGTGATTTATGTATCTTTGCCAACATGTCTCTTCTCATTTTAGTGGGAGCTATGATTCTGTCAGCTTTGAACACACCATATTTTTTTCTTGCAATAAAAAAAAATAAGACTATATTAATTTCCTTAGCTATGGCTTTGTTAGGCCATCACTAGATTAAAATACAGGAAAAAAAGTTCCAAAATGCACCTCAGACCCCCTAAACCCTGTGACTTCTTTGTACCTAAAAGACATGAGATCCTCTACTCTTTTCTACACTTGACAATTTTTTGACCCGACTCACCCTCAGATACTCCTGCCCAAGCCTACCCTCTGTATCTACAACTCTCAGCACTTTATAGTGCTACTCTTTCACAAAGTGATTTCTTACATTATTATAATCATATACTTGTAAATAATTATTGTCATATGCAACTTGCTAGGGCCTGCATGATTTTATGTAACCCAACTGCTCCTTGATATAATCCAACTGCTCCTTGTATACAATTCTCAAAGCTTGCAGTACTTTTAATTCATTATAGAAAATGTACCATATCATTATTTTTATTGTTTTGATTCTAACTTGCATGCAGTTATGGCTGGGCTGTGGCTGAAACGAGTCCTCTCTGGATCAATCCAATATCCCAGTGAATAAATATAAATAATTTTAGTTATTTCCTCCACAGTTATTAAAGTGCAGTATTGGCTAGTTACATTGTGTTGAATGAATGAATCAAAAAGGTGAAAAATAAATGGGAAAGTAATGTTTTTTCCTTTTTCATGATTCTTGTTTACATTATCAATGGATAAAAATCCTGGAAAAAAACACTATAAACTGTATCTCAGAATATCTACAACTCTATGAATGCAGGCCTAGTGGCCTCCCAAACCTTCTGCTAAATTCAGTTATTTCTTTCGCCATTATTACAGAGCAATCTTGGGCCTTTTAGGGAATGTTGGACGAGGAGGAAAAACTGAAGAGTAACATATACTCTGAACATGAAAAAAGACAGAAAAGAAATATCTATATTGATGGTATTGAGAAGCCAAGACAAAGGGGGAAGGGAAAGACACTTGGGTGGCAAATGGGGAATTGCTGGGCAGCAGGTGGGTGCCATGGACTCCTTTGTATAGGGTTCCATTTCACCTAAGACAAGTGATAGCCTTCCTACAGGCAGCCATTAGTGAATTTCTTATGTGTTTTAACTTCTAACCCCTTGGCATTTTACATATGCACTAATGTTAGGGTTATACAATGTACTCTTCTACTGACAGAATGTGCATGTTTCCGCACTTGACCTGCCCAGGAAGCAATGCCCGCCTCCAATCACTAATGTGAACACAGCTCTACGGAAGACAGGTATATGTCCCTGGTTTATCCATTGTATATCCTTTGCCTGTCACCCTAAGGGATATTGCATCAATACAGACCAGACTACCGCCTCATTGGGGTGGGTAAACAGACATAAGTCTACCATACCTTGGAGAAAAGGAATATTCCAGGAAATGGCCATCTTGGACTTAATATTTTTAAGGCCATTCTTTCTGACATTTGGTTTCTGTGTTTTGGGACTTGCTCTAGCATTTCCTGACTTTTCAAATGGTTACCCTATCAACTGCTAAAGTGAATAAGAGTAACGTTTAGAAGTTGTCCCTGGGTTTTGGGCTTCTGTTTCCTTGTTATTCAAGAACTCTTGAACAAAGAAGTGAAGTGGTACAGTCACTAGATTTGGGAACAAATGTCCCTGATTTTCCCAAATATGTTTTCCCATTCTCTCATAAAAGTGTTTGAATTTCTGATAAAATCACTGAGGACTACATATTACGATACATTAGAGTTTCATCCTTTTTATTGTTTATAAAATGTATGTTGATGCAAAACATTATAAGTAATTTTAAGTTGCTACTTGCTCTCATTTTGATCCACCCCACATTATCTTTGGCTTTGTCCAGAATTCTTGAGCAGAGAATCTATAAAATATGTCTGTGTGAAGTAAGCACTAAAATTGTCTAGAGTAGCATTCTGTGGAATTCCGGATGTCTGGGACATATGGTTGCTCTTTATGCACGTAATATGAAGGTGTCAATATGATTTGCTGCAGCTACTATTTACACATTTGGTCATCAAATCACAATCAAACATGCAAGGTATATATATATATATATATATATATATATATATATATATATATATATATATAGATATATATATGTATATATATATATATATATATATATATATATATATATATATATATATATACACATATATATGTGTATATCTATTGACCTGCACTTGTTGTCCCTCATTTTATGTGGGGAAGATGAATTGCAGATTTAAGGACAGGATTTTGAGGCACCTGTCAGCTGTTAGACTGAAGGACAAGAGGAATGCACTCTCCTTACACACAGAGAAATAACCAGGCCATTGCTTCTCATTTCAAGTATTACAGCAGATTAATGGAGATGGTAGGAAGGGCAACATCTCCAGTTATACAGAATACTGTGAAACAAGGTGGATTATTGAATTAGGGGCTAACAGGCACCCAGGACTCAATGGTGTGGTGCCTTTAAAACCTAATTTGAATAGGCGTAGCCCTTACATTCAGAAATATTGATTCTTGATTGTTTTATTGGTTTTAAAATTTGATTGGTAAATACATATTTAAATATCAAGTGTATTGACTTGTGTTTTATGGCTGAAGAAGGGTCTTGTACCTGAAAGTGCTAACATCTTTATTGTGGTAAAATAAATCATATTTGTTTTTAGCCTGATGGTCTGTTTTGTTACACTACAGACCTTTACTACCTACTACTTTTGGACCTTCCAGTTAAACAAACAGACAAGTGAGTTATCTGGTCTCATGGATGAAGTGTTCTTAGTTATAGACAGTACCTGCAGTAAATGTTCTTTAGTGATGATGAGGGGTGAGCATTACAGGTATTATAGGTCATTGGCTACTCAGCTTAGGAGAGCAGTTTGCACTACATTTATTTGTTGCTGTATTAATGATGTCCAGTGGGTCCAAGTAGTTTTTGCCATTTTGTATAAGTTATTTACATTGTTGAGTGTTGTTTATTAGTTTTCTAATGTAACTAAAGAAGGATTTGAAATAGCCCTTCTCTGCAGATGCCAACCTGAGTTAACGGGCTGCTTTAGTAGGTCAAATTCTTAGCCAAATTCCTAATTTTCTTTCTTTTTTTTTTTTTGAGATGGAGGTCTTTAGGTCTGTTGTATATTCTGATTTTTTCCCATTTATTGTAGATTTTGTTTATGTTGTTGGACCATCAGGGTGGTTTGCTTTTAAATTTCTAATTTTATTTTTATCTAGATGGTATAGCCAGTTTTGAATTAATTTATGTGGGTATAAAACTATTTTACAAATGCATCTGATGAGGCAATATCTACTGTGATGTTTTAGTAAGTGAATTTTGAGATGTCGTAAATTTCAATGAGATTTGTTCACGAGAAGTCTTTGAATTATGATATATCAGTTTCAGGGGTTAGATAGTTTAAGGGAAAAGGTAACTATAGTTTATGGTCTGACTTAAAAGGACAGGGGGTTACTAATGAAGTAATACATGATTATGTTACATTTTTGTATGCACCACAGCAGTAATATTTTGCCCTCTAGTAGTTCCACTAACAATCTGGTTGATTGAGTTTTTACTCATTACCTCTTAAATCATCTGTGTATATCCTATGTTGGAGGTGTAGGCTCTCTAGTCAATTGATGGGTGGTAGAAATATCTCAGAGTGCTGGAGTTCTTATTAATGGGGAGGTCATCCGGGATGGTTAGGAACCTGATGCATGTTTCTGGGGTAAAAGAAGGTGTTCTGTAACAGGCTATAAACTGATAGTTGATTATATTTAGGGTGATTTGGAATTTGATAAGTTCCATTTGTGAATTTCTGGGAATCTGTCTAGAGGTGATTTATTTACTGACAAATATGGATATGCCACCACAGTTACCATTGCCTTTGAAGTCTTAAGAAGTGCTAAACCTAGGTGTGGAGGGAGTGCTTTCTGGGCATTTAAACATTGTTTCAGTGATTACACATATATGGATGCCTTCCATATGCAGGAGTATCTCAAGGTTGGGCAGCATGTCGTATGACTAATGACTTTTGGGAGATACAAACAGGCTGTTTTCTCTTGCAGGTATGTTCTTTTTTTAAATATTTGGCAGGAAGCTAGAATGAACTACAGGCAGTGGAAACATCAGACACTTTTAGCATGATTATCATGGGGTGTGTTGCAACAACTTGAGCCCATTATCAGCAACATGATATACATTATTGTGTCTATTTGTTAGTGAAGTTAGAAGATAGTGTTTCAAACTCTCAAGCTGAAACACATTATTGTTATTATTTATTTCACCTTTTCAGGGAGGAAATCAGACAGATAGAGATCTGTGGGCAGTGGTGACACCATACATTTCACAGCACAGTGCACTTATATTTATTTTATTATATTTTAATTGTTATGGCAGTCAACATGGGGGTGGACTGCCATACATTAGCATGTGGAAATATATTATTGTGGCTATTGTTTCTCCACTTTTGGCAGTCAGAGATCATAGGCGAGTGCCAGTATTGGCTGTTGTGGGAGGGAAATCTGCAGATAAAAATAAAGAACACCATAAATGTTATGTATTCATTTATTTACACATTGTTGACTTAGTTAGTACCACTAGGTCAGAGGGCTCTTTTAAAGAGAGAAGTGGTATTCATTTTGAATTGAGGAAATTTGGCCAAGGGCCAAACAACTTCCATTTTGTTTTCCATAACTGCTATAGGATCTTTTTATATCCACCTTAGTGACTACAAACTCAGGCAGATGGGACCTTTGTTTAATCTCTCATCCAGATGGCATACTCAGGAATACAGTACTCCCTATGCAACACTACATTGTTAATATTGAAAAATGTATCCAGCACCTGGTGTGGAAATACAGCCTACAGTCTTTTAGTCTTCCAACACCAAAGGTGTGTAATAACTGCCAAGACACTTACACTGTTAAATAAAGTTAATGTTGCTATGGCTTGAGGGCTGGGGCTCTGAGACAGTATATAGTGTCTGAAGCTTCACATTTAAATACATTGCTGTGATTTTTTTTCATGTTCATCACAACCTAACATTAGAGTTACACAGTAGATGTTTATCTTTGGGAGAGGAAGTACACAGGGTATGTGTGAAACCACATGGCAGTTTTGCAATCTGGCTTTCTTAATGGCAGTGTACAGGTCTGTGAACTACAAGTTGAAACTCATTCCTGAGGCTACAATGCCTTTCACTTTCTTCACAATCGCATATGAGAAATGTACAGAGAATGTGTTTTTTTGCCTTTTTTGGAGAGGGGTGCAGATTGTGCATGAAAGAAAATGGCAATCAAGTGGTTTATTCAAAACAATTGATATGACTAGTTTGTGGGGAGGGGACATGTATAAGCTTTCAAGAATAAGAGTTTGAAATGAATTACTGTGGTCATTGTTTATTTCACTTTCCACATAATGGGGTATCAGAGGTGTATACAGCTGGTGGATGTTTTTGAAGTAGAGGGTAAGGAATTGTGCTGCATGTGAAAGCACAAGGTCATTACATAAACACTACTGAACACGTGATATGGTTGGGTGGGGCGGGCAACATCTGTGAGGAAGCTGATGTGTGAAAGAAAAGGGTAAATGTAGGATTACTTCTGAATGATTACTGATACTGCTTGTTGGTGGATAGTAAATGTCAAAGAGCAACATGGCTGTTATATTTGTTATTCCTTCACAATGAAAAGTAGTATACCCTGTCAGAAAGAGCACATTGCACTGTGATGGTATGTGCACATGTTTTGCACCTAAGTATTAAAAGTCTCTGAATTTTTGTTAGTTGCCTTTTATTTCTAAGTTAGGAAACAAACAAGCAGGTTTATGGTGGTTTTATTAGCCAGAGGGTTCATTGGTTAACTTTCTTGTTGTTTCTGTGCTGGTATAAATTTGGTGCACAGTTGTAAACACATATAGAAAGCAACTTTCCCCTGTAGAAAGGTCAACAAAACTGTATTCTGTAAAGCAGTATATACAGAGCAAATACCTTCCATGCCATCAAGCTTAGAGCACCTCTATGGGTGTCAAGTAGCAATACTAATAGATTTAGTAGAATTCCATATTGTGTAAACATTCGAGCAGGCAGAAATTAGCACTGTTTAGCATAATCTGACCCAATAAATCACCCTTATTAGTGTGCACCAACAAAGCACCCTTAATAGCCATCTAACCGCAATACACCACTCCCTTGTAGCTCACCTATCAAAGGACTAGACAGAATGAATATGCAATTTCCTAACTTCTCTGTGGCCAGATTGGTGGATATGTGCATCTTGGGACAATGTAGCAATTTTCTCATGTCTGCCAACAACCACTTAATCTTAAAGAAACAAGCACAGTATGTGAGAGATGTACTTACAAAATGACACAGGAGGCTAAACTCTCGCATACAGGTGCACATCAGGTTGTCAAAACTACACGCACAACATCCACCTCACAAAGCACACAACACACACACATAAACTAATGGATGCTGAGGCACTTAAAAGCACTCTTTATAAACAACAAAGATCATTTAGACCATGCAATGGCAAAGCTATGACTCAACAAGCCAAAGACTCTCAGAAAAAAATGCAACACCTAACACCACACATACAGTCACTCTCAATGGACCCCCAAACACTAAGCCCCTAAGGCAAGCAAGCACACTTCCTAAGACTCCCATCATGGGGGTTCCATTGAAAGGCATACTGATGCCCTCTAGCCAGGCTGAACAAGAGTAGATGATGGTTAGTTGCTTATCTGGAGCCAAGATCCACCAAAGCATCCTCATATTCAAGTCATTACACCACAAGCACCAGTGTGATGCTGTCATACTCCATGTAGGTGCAAATGACCTGAGACATATCTTCCTGTACTCTATAAAAATGGACATTATGGAGTTTTCAGACTATGTATCTCAGGTTGGTATGAGCCTAGCATTGAGCAGCAAATTACCACCACTGAGGATGATGCCACAATATGAGCAAAATATGCTTGATTTTAACAACTGGCTGTCTTTCTGGTGTCATTCTAACAGGATCCAATATTTGTCAGCTTGGGTGAACATGATTAACTGACCACATTACTTTGCCAAGGATGGTATGTGCCTGTTCCATCTAGGCTTTCAAATACTGGCTAAAACTTTATCGGCCTCATACTGCCTTTTTTAACATATGCCAAACTGGCAAACCTACCATGTATCAAAATCAACTCAACTGAACCTTAAGGTGTTGCTACTCAATGCCAGGAGCCTAAATAAAAATAACACTACTCCTCCTCCAAGCCCTCCTCACACTCAAGAATATAGATATCTGTGCAGTTGCTGAGCCATGGTTTAAAGTGTCATACAGTTTCATGGCAGTGCAAGGTTTCAAGTGCCTTACGCACTTTTAGACCAGTAGCTGAACAGACAAAGGTTAAAGGCATAGATTCTTGATATAAATCAGTAGCAAGCATACCTCTAGGCTGATCAAACAGGATGGCATGCTGGGGTTCCTTCACATGCAGATCGCCATAGACAAAATCCCATACCATATCCTAGTCAGCTATAGGTCACCCTCCATGTCCCAAGAAGCTCTTAATGCATACTTGGACTGTTGACACCTCTATAGACTGGTAATCCTGCATGATATCAAATGTACAGACACAGAGATTCCTGGACTTCATAAATACAAACACTCCTATCCAAATAGTGAATACACCCACTACAGGCTCCAACATACTGGACCTCATATTCACAAATATGAGAGAATACTGCACTCTACCCAATGTCTCATCTTCCCTGGTAAGGTATGACCATAACGTTGTCCCTTTGAAATAAAAAAAAACCTCTTAACTCCAGCAAAACTATTAGCAGTTAGGAACTATTTCAAAGAAAACTACCTTTTATTAAGTTATGGTTTGCCAAAGTTCAGTGCCCCTCCAAACCCCGAGAACACAACAACCTACACTGAATTGCTCTTAGAAACTCTGTACAACCATGTGAATAGCAGCACAGAGGCTGCCGTGTCTACCAGAAGTAAGACCACAACTAGCACCAGAAATAAACCACCCTGGTAGCATCCCAAATCAAACAAGATATACAAAAAAAATTGAAAAAAAACAATTATATCAAAAAATCAGGAAGGATAATTCCCATAAAAGTAAGAACTCTCTCATCAAACTTAATAGGCAATTAAGAGGGCTATCAAAGTTAAATATAGCCACCTTTAGGGTTAAGATAGCCTCCAAGGTGAAAGATAACCATAAGACCTTCTTCATATGTGTCAGAAGCCTCATGGGCAACACAAACTGGTGGTTAATGGGGACAAGTTCGCCAAGCCTGATGATATAGTATACCTGTTAGTGTACAAATTTAGTTCCAACTTTACCCCCCTTTTCACCTCAAACCATTACCCAAAAAAATACCCTCAAATATAACCCCTCCAACTATAACTAGGGAATATGTACTGGCTGCACTTGCTAAAGCGAAGAACATAGCCTCAGTGCACCCTGATAACATCCCGGGATGTTTCTTAAACAGTCTAAAATATTACTTTTCAGGACCCCTGTAGTCATTATTTAAATATAGTCTTAAACCATGCTTTGTGTAATGAGAATGGAGGATTGCAACAGTAATCCATCTTTGTATGGGAGGACCTTCAACAGATCCTGGAAATTTCAAACTCATTAGGCCAACTAGTCTTATTTGCAAAGCCAGTCACAAAATCCTTCTACGTGGCACACCTCATCACAAAAGGTTTCTTGTCCAGGAAAAAAGAGGTCATTGTTCCCCTCTACTCGTTACTCATTAGACCCATTATACAGTGCAATGCCCCTTTTGGTATGTACCTCACAAGACATCTACAACTGGAAAGGCCACAGAAATACCTCACAAAGAGGATTACTGGCAACAAACAGATGCCCTACGCAGACCGTCTCAAAAAAATCCAGCTTTACTCCATCGCATATCACCTATTTGGAGGCGATCTCTGCCTAACATACAAAGCTATGTCAAACCCAGAGCTGTTGGACATACTCCACATAAAGAAATTCCAATTCCTCCGAGCTACATGATCTAGGGACCTAAACTTTGTCATCACAATAAACAGAACATGCTGGAGGGATAGATTCCTGTCCCAGAGACTTCCTATACTCTGGAACAAACTACCTATCTATATCAAACAAAGCTCCTCATTAGCACTCTTCAAGAAAAATCTTGATGAAATCTTGGGAGATAGGAAATTTATCCCAGGGATCACTTCTGTGGCTCTGCTCGACAGGGGCACAGGAAAATAATTTTCTTGGGTGGCGAAAGCCAGGGTACCATATGGCTAGGCTTATATAGGCCCTAGGGCCAATAGCCTAGTACCTACCTGTGAACCTATGAACCATGGAAATAATTATCATGGAAATTAATACCAAGAACATGAGAGACCTCCAGACACTGAAACCATCCCAGTTTGGCTTTGTCAAAGGAAAATCATACTTACTGAATCTGATGGACTTCTTTGAAAAGTTCACTAAGGCAAGAGATTAAGGCAAAGTGGTGTATACTGCCTAACTCAAACTGGCTAAACATTTGATACAATATCCTACTCAGGCATTGTTAACAAACTTACAGAAGTAGGCATAAACACCTTTACAATATGCAGGATATCTTGCTAGCTCATGGATAGTACCGAAGAGGTTAGGAATGATGAGGCTACCTCCACTAAAAGGCTACCTGTGGTCCTGCTCCTCTTTGGAATTTACATCTCAGAGGTCAAAACCAATGTCAAAGGCCTCTGGCTGAGCAAGTTCACAGATGATTGCAAACTGGTTTCAGTCACTGAACCCACCCAAGAGGAGAAAGGTCTAACATAGACAAATGCTTGATACCATAGCCGTGGCTTAAAGCTCAATGCCAAGATATGCATTATAATATCTTATAGGAAGCTGGCCACCACAGTTAACTATGTCATCAATAAATCACCCATGAAAGTTGATTCACTTATCAGGGATCTGGAAACTCATGTAGACAGTAACCTGGCCTTTGACCAATGTGTGTCCAAGATAGTAAGTACATCCTTCTATTTTGCTCAACTTATAAGTAAGGGGATGGCATCTAGGACCACAGAGGTCTTCCTACCACTGTACTCAGCCCTTATCAGATCCACCATACAGTATAATGCCTCGTTCTATATTTACAGTACCACACACATGAAGCAACTGGAGTATCCACAAATCTTCCTTAAAAAATGAACATGGACAGTAAGCACAATATCATACACTGATTTTCTCAAAGCTCTGTCTCTTTACTCAGTATCAATGTCATACAGACTTCTCAGAGGTGATCTTTGCCTGACATACAAGGCATCCCTGGACCGTGTTGTGAAGAACCTTTTGTATATCCTCAAAATAAACAGCATCAGAACTACTAGATCAAAAGACATACATTTGGCTTGTGACATAATATGACATTTTGAAGAAACAGATATGTTTCCCAGTGAATTCTCATTCTCAGGGACAGGCTCCCCATCCATGTGAAGTACAGTTCCTCCCTAATTCTATTTACGCTCAACGTGGACCAGTGGATGGGTAATGTGAAATTCACTCCTGGTCTGGTGCCTATGTCTCTGATGGATAGAGAAAGTCAGTAAATCCCCCCTGTATAAATCATATTTGTGGATTGCATATGGATTGCATTGCATTGCTAGGCTTATACAACCTTTAGTGATCATTAGCCTAGTACACATCTGTGAACCTATGAAATAGTAAAAGAGATGAAAGGAAGTGGTTATTGTCCCCAGCATGCTAGAAAATGCCAGAGAATGTAGAAGCATTGACTGTGATTTAAATATGTTTCTGACAATTAGTCTAACAGCCCACTGTGCACTTTATTTTGAGAATTTGGTCAGCACAGTGGTGCAAAGGTTAGCATGGTTGCCTCAAAGCAAGAGGTTTTCTGGTTTGATTCTCAGCTGGGTGCCTTCTGTGCAGTGTCTGCATGTTTCTCCCTGGGTTCATTTGGGATCCCTCTGGGTGCTCCAGTTTCCTCCCATGTTACAAAGACATGCATCTGGAGCATTTCTCCCAGGGCCTCTGCTGAAAATTGGCTCATTCCCAGTCAGAGTTTCCCAGTTAACAAATGTTAAATAAATAAATAAATGTGAAAACAACCAAACTATTTCCAAATTCCAGAATAAAGTGTACAGTGGATTACCAGCAATAGACAAACTATTGAGTCCCTAATATTCATCAATACAATGGTTAATGACAAATATGTAGTTTGAGTTTTGTATTATCTAACTACCATACAGAAGCCAGGACATTTTAATAATGTAGCCTCCTAATTCATCCCTCCCTCTTTCCTGCAGTCATCCAGATTTGTGGTACTGAATCTGGTTATGTGAACTGTAAACTTCCGGACCACTCATTGATTGAAGGTATATGTCTCACTCGCACATAACATCTCAAAGAAAGATGCAGTTTAATTTGTAATGTTATATGAAATGTATCTCAAATTATTCTTAATGCAACTCCATTTAACATTGTATACAGATCATATCACATCTGTTTTCAATTTTATTGTAGTAAATAGTAAAAAAGCCCTTTTCAGGTCACTAAATATCCCTCTGTACCACAATACCCCACCCCCAACTTCATCATATTCTACCACCTCTGATACACTGGCTAATACAGAGCAACTACATTATAGCTAAGTGAGCTGTCAGAAAAAGAAAGCACAATCTAAGCTGTTAATAGTAAGTATTTATTTTATTTATTTATTTTACATTTGTTGACCGGGCTAGTCTAGCTGGATATATGTCCATTTTCAGTAGAGGCCTGGGGAGAAAAGCTCCAGTAATTAAACACATTATATGAAGATAGACAAAAAATAAAAAATAATAAAAAAGTAATAAAAAAAAGTAAAAAATAAGCTTAGATTTTTGGGTCAGTTTTAACTTGTACTTTATACAAACCATGTGTGCTTAAAGGCTAATATGGCACTGTGAACTTAGAAGTTGTGGGCAGCATCTATGGGATACTTGGAAAATAGACTGTAATTCTAGTGCACACTAGACCTCACTGCACAGCTATGGGCAGCCTTGGGAATTTGTAGATTCCATTAATAATATTAATTAACTAAGTTTAAAGGAATGAGATGTGATCATAGGTGTAGCTTTTGATGCCTGTGCTTGTATAGTGTGCATAGCTGCAGTGCTAAACGTATTATATATAACAGAGGTAAATAGAAAAGCTCAGTCAAGTACGCCAACAAACATCACAAGCAAGATCAATAGATCAGCCAAAAAAAGAGGAAAAAAAAAACAGTTGGGCAGTATCATCCTAATTAAGAAACAAACAATCATACAAAGAAACATATGTACATGGCTTCATATTAAATGGTCAAATATATAAAATATATTTGACATTTAAACTGCATATTTGTGGCAATTAGGTAAGCAAACAGGCATTAATACAATATAGATGAACAGATCATGTAAATGTATAAAAACTTCTGTTCCTCTTATTGCACCTAACTGTAAGGAACATTCTTTACTTTGAATCTTAAAATGTCCTTGCTTCTCACTATTCCACATTGAAAGGGTCTGTCATGCATTCGTTGCCTCAGAATTTATTTAATGTGGAGAATATTACTGAACTATTAACTCACATACAGAATTTTTTATAAATATGAAATAAATGTTTCATATTCTTAACCATATTGTGAACTTCATAGTTAAAGTTGTTAGTAAGTTTTCGACATTTTACCCATTTTTCTACCTTATAAGAGGTAGTGTTCCATGTTTTGGAGACAGAAGGCCCTTGAATATGGGCATATGCCCTCTATTTATGGGGTTTCCCTTCATCAGAACTATGAAGAAATTTCAAATTAACAATATTAGCAATATTTACATGTATTAAAAGCTATGCAACATTACAGTCAGTATATATACTAAGCATGGGTATAGGTTCATAGGTTCATACTAGGCTATCTGCCCTGGGGCATTTATAAGCCTAGCCCGATTGTGTTTGGCTTACGCCACCCCTTGAATTGAGTATACTGTGCCCCTTTTAAAGTTTAGTTTACTGTGCCTCTGTCTAATAGTGACACGGAAGTAATCCCCGGGACAAATCTACGATCCCCCATCCACTCATCAAGATTCTTCTTGAAGAGAGTCAGTGAGGTGCTCTGCCTAACATGAATTGGAATTCTATTCCAGAGCAAAGGGAGCCTCTGGGTTATGAATCTGTCCCTCCAGCATGTTCTATTTATTTCTGTGCTGAGGTTCAAGTCCCTCGAGCGTGGCTCTAAGGGATTTAGATTTACTGAGGTGGAGCATGTCCATTAATTCTGGGTTGGACATAGCTTTATATGTCAGGCATAGATCGCCTCGAAGTAGGCGGTATGCAACTGAGTAGAGCTGGAGTTTTTAACCGAGCAGCATATGGCATCTGTTTGAGTCCCTTGATCCTCCTGGTGAGGTACTTTTGGGGTCTTTCTAATTGCTGCAGGTGTCGGGTAAGGTACATCCCAAAGGGGCATTGTATTCTATGATGGGCCTGATGAGGGATGAATAAAGGGGCACGATTACCTCTCTTGATCTAGATGTGAATCCTTTCATGATGAGGTGGGCTATGTACAAGGTCTTTCTAACCACTTTGGCAATGTGGTTGTCAAAGGAGAGATTGCTATCAACTTGGGTCCCCAGATCCCTAATTACTTTCTCTGTACTTAATGGGTTACCACCTATGTGGTAATTTGTGGGCACATTGTTTTTGCCAAAGGGTATGACTATACACTTTTTGGCGTTTAGCTTTAGACCATGGCTCTGGCACCAGTTATCTGTCTCTGCGAGACCTTTTTGAAGGATGTTTGTGTCAGCTGGAGAGTCGATTATGGCGCCCAGTTTGCAGTCATCTGCAAACTTGGTGAGCCATAGTCCTCCCACGTTGGCCTGTATCTGAGAAAGGTAAATACCGAACAAGAGCGGTCCCAGGACAGAACCTTGTGGGACGCCACTTGTGACCGGTTTCGAGTCTGACATAGCTCCAGCAACTCTGACTCTGTGGGTTCTGTCTTTGAGCCAGTTTGCGACCCATCTTGTGACATAGGGGTTTATATTTAGGCTGGATAGCTTATCTATGATGCCCAAGTGGGGTATTGTGTCAAATGCCTTTGCGAGGTCCAGATAGGCTGTGTGGACTACCTTCCCTTCATCTATGGCCTTGGTGACTGTTTCGAAGAAGTCAACCAGGTTCAAAAGGCAGGATCTGCCCTTGACAAAGCTAAATTGGGTAGGATCTAGTGTCTGTAGGTCCCCAATGTCTTTGTTTATGAGTTCCATGATGATCCTCTCCATAGCCTTGCAGACTAGGCTAGTCAGGCTTATGGGGCGATAGTTTCCAGGGTCCGCAGAGGCGCCACCTTTGTGGAGTGGGACCACTGTTGCTGTACGCCATTCTTTGGGCACATATCCTGTAGTGAGGCTGAGATTGTACAGCAGTTTTACTTGAGGGATTAGTTCTTCTTGGAGTTCATGTAGGATGAAACCCGGGACACCATCTGATCCCATGGAAGCAGTGTTTTTTGCTTTGGAGAAGGAGGCCTTCACCTGAGCATCAGAGATGTTTGGGAGGCTGTACTCTGCCGGGATAGATACCTGCTCTTTTGGGGAGGGGGAGAAGTTTGCACTGAACCTGTCTGCCAGGATACTGGCGATGTCTGTGGGTTCAGTGTATTTTTTGTCATTTAGAATCAACTCAGAACAAGTCTGGGAGTTGCATCTCAGGTTCCTAACATAACTGAAAAAAGCCTTATGATTGTCTTTAGTGTCCTGTGCAATTTTTCTCTCGAAGCTGGCCTTGGAGGATTTTATGAGGGATCGTAATTTTTTGCTAGTACTGATCAGAGATGCCTTCCCTTTTAGGGATTTTGCTCTATCATGTAGTAGCTTCCTCCTTCTGTTGTACAGTTTATTTATGGCTGGGGTCCACCAAACTGCTGCCTTTGGATGATTGGGTCTTGATTTTGTTTGGGATAGTATGATCCATGCATTCCTGGAGATGTCCGTAGAATGCGTTTATATAGGATTCTGCAGTTTGGGCCATAGTTTCCACTGGCCCTGAGGCCTTGAAGGATTCCACTTCGGTTTTGCGAATTGTGAAGTTCGCTTTTGAGAAGTTATTCACTTTGGTTTTCTGGGCTGGGGGTGGGGTCAGGATGTGGATATCCAGTGAAATTAATTTATGGTCTGATCTTACCAATGAGGGATATACTTCTGGTATGGAGCATAGAGTCCCCATGTTGGTAATGATCAGGTCTAGTATGTTTTCCCCTCTTGTGGGAGTGGTGAATAGTTGTTCCATAGCATTTGAGTTTATAAATTCCAGGAACCTTTGGGCTAAGGTGCTGGGGCTTGAGTAATGCTCCCAGTCTATGTTAGGGTAGTTGAAGTCACCCAATATAATGGTGTTCGGAGAGATCTTCATGTTCTCCAATGTTTTCAGGAAAGCCGAGTGGGATTCCTGACTTTGAGAGGGTGGTCTATAGGATGCTATAAACTGAAAAGCAGTCTTGCCCACTGTCAGTTGCACATGGATGGTCTCCGATACTTCATGCAATGCCACTAACCTGGAGGTATGGATATCCTTGATAAATATGGAAACTCCCCCTCCTTTTGTGGTTCGGTCCGGGTTTTGGGGCCGAAAAGCATGATATGAGGTATAACCTGGTTGTGCTGGGGTGCTCTCTGGAGCCTTGAACCAGGTTTCTGTCACTGCACAGATATCGATGTTCTCCATACTGAGGAGAGCTTCGAGTGCATGCATCTTGAGGTTAAGACTTCTGGCGTTTAGCAGCATTACCCTTAGTTTCTTGTTCCTTGTGCTGTCTATGGAGGTGGGTTTGACTTTTGAGCCTTGCCTAAAAAAGGCACTATGGGGTGGCAAGAGCCTTTGCCAATATCCGAAAGCCCAGGGGTGACAGGTGCAAGCCGTCCCTAGCGAAGCAATGTGGCTTGTCGAGCATGTCATCCCAGGCTGACAGACACTGGATCCCCTTTGAATGACACCAAAATTTTAGCCAATTGTTAAAATCAATCATTTTGTCTTTATACTGTGGCATCATTCTAGGTGAGGGTAAGATGCTGCTCAAGGTCAGGGTCATACCGGCCTGGGCTATACAATCAGAGAGCTCCTCTATGTCTCTTTTCATGTAGTCGAGGGAGGTACGTCTCAGGTCATTCACGCCAGCATGTACAATGACTGAGTCATATTTGTATTTGCTTTGGAGTGACCTGAGTGCTTGCGTTATGTGGCGGATCCTAGCGCCCAACAGGCAGCTCACTGTGACCTTCTCTTTATTCAGCTTGGTGAGCGGGACGTCGGTGTGTCTGACAATAGAGTCACCTATTACAAGAGTATCAGGTGCGTTATTCAACCTTAAGGGCTGTGACTGCTTGGCACACTGACTTTGTGTGCTATGTGTTGTACGTGTTTTGTTTTGTTTGCTTGGATGTCTGCTTTGGCGGTCTCTGTTGCTTAGGTAGATTTTTATTTAGAGCCTCTGAGTATGTTTTTGTGTTTTTATGTATTTGGTTCGCTGTTGTGGTGGGACTATGTGATACTGGAATTGTGTTATGTGAGGTTACCTTCTCCTCCTGACTGGTAACACCAGTTTTGAGATGAGAGAGCTCAGCCTCCAGTTTGGCTATATGGTTGCATCTCTCACATATATTTGAACCTGTTTGGAGGAGGAGAGGGTTGTCTGTGTACATGAGACAGTTGTAACATTGCCTCAAAATTCCCAGATTCACCAGCTGGACTGGAGAGGAAACCATTGACTGACCTTTGGACATGCTAGAGTAATATAGGGAACTGAATTAAAACGGACCAATAGGGGACAAGGTAATCATAGAGAGTATAAGAGTAAGTAGTGCTTATGGTTTATTAGTGCTAACTTGTAAGATTACTTATTTGGACCAGTGAGGGGCCTTAGAATGAGAATATGGTGTTTAATTTGACAGAGCAGTTCTAAGGGAAAAAGTGAAGAGCAGACTTTGTGGAGCCAGGAATGGTTTAAACCCAATTAGGCAGCGCTGCCCGATGTTGTGCTATGCGCAAAAATGCGCAAAACCGCACAAAAGAGGGTTTTAAGAGAGGGAGATCAAGGAGTTTGGAATTGACCCAAAATGGCCAATATAACTACAGGTTCAAGGCAGTAACTACTCCCACAGGGGCAGGCAGGCTGCTCAATGTTTATCACTGCCACTGATGAACACGGAGACTTCCCTTTAGCCCAAGCAAACAATGGTCTCCAAGAAACTTACAAACAGTTCAGAATAGCAAATCTGTAACTGAACTTTTTTAAATCTCAGAAAAGTGGGAAAAAAGCAAGATTTTTTTGTTTTTTTGTTTTTTTTAAAGAAAGCAGAGGTTCACAAGTATCAACAAGTTAGAACAGTGCAGTAAATGACCCCACACTTGAGTGCTAGGCCAGAGACAGATAAAATGCAAGTTTTAAGAAAAAAAACGATTTTAAAAATAAGTGCAGGCAGGAAATTCAATAATCAGCTCTAGGTATATGGACAGAGTCCAGGTTCACAGGGACCCAACCCCATTTCCATTTGGAACACAGCAGATAAATTAAGAAATCATATCAATTCCACTGCCTGTTTTGTAAGAAACATATTGCAGCATGCCAAGCAGACATGTATTGTAGAGTCTGATAAATTCAGATTGCATTGCAGGCCTAATGTGTGTGGGGAAAAATGGAAAGTAAATACAGTTTTCACGTGGTTAGTAATACAAATCACTTTTTTTCTGTAGCTAATTTTTCTTTGCTGTAGTTGTTTGGCTTTGCAACATTGTATGCAGTTTGTTTAATATGGTAACCTGTTCTAAGAATGGAGCACTTGTAAACACTTTTGAAAAGCTTGTACAAAGTATGATAGAGAAAACTGGATACATTGTAAGATGTGGTTTCACTACAAAAATGTCACAACTTTTTAGGCAGAACTTTGGAACAAGGTTAACAGAGTAATGAAAATAAATAAATTGTACAAGTCTACAGTTTCATATATTTAGAGTCTCATTATTATGGCTATGAAACACTTCAAAAACATTCAGCCAGATTTAATAAAGACTATATGGTCCCCTTACAGTGTGTGTGCAATGTGCGCATAGTAGTGCACCAATTTGGAATCAGTAAGCAGCTCTGCACAAACAAGGTAAACACTTTTATGCAAATTATAACATAAGCAGCTGAATTGTGTGCTAATTAACCAATCCAAGGTGGGGGAGTTATAAAGCACCTGTGTAGACTCAGTGCTGGTTTTCCTTGCAAATTCCAAAACCTATTGGAATTCTGCCATGGAAAGGAGTCTACACAGAAACAATATTAGGGGCTGCTGTTGCTTTAATTCATGTGTATGTGCAACAGGCTGAAGTCTATGCTGTTGCTGCTGCAAATAGACCAAGGCCAAAAAGGAGCTGTTTTCAGATCCCAGGTAACTTATCACAACCTACATGATGTGAAAATTGTAGAATGCTACAGGGTGGATAGAGACACACTACAGGAATTTAGAGTTAGGACAAACAGAGGGGAACCCATCCCAGTGGAGACAAAAAATATGTGTAGCACTTAGAATCTTAGCTACAGGAACCTTTCAGAGACCAACAAGGGACATGCTGGAGGTGTCACAGGCATCAGCATCCAGGATTCTCCATCAGTTCTTAAATGCTATGCTCTAACATGCCAGTGATCACATATATTTTCCCCATACTCTTGATGACAGGGCCAGAAACACACAGGAGTTCTAACCTGTAGCACACTACCCTAAAGTAGTGGGTGCCATAGATTGTACACATGTAGAAATTAAGGCACCATCCAGGGAACTGCCATGTCATGTGTAATGGCAAGAAAATAATCTTGAATGTGTGTGCTGGCAACACTGGCAGTTACCATGACTCACATATTTGGCACACTTCCCAACTGTATCAGATGTTCACTAGGGGGGATATCACACAGGGTCATTTACTGGGGGATACAGGTTATTCACTGGAACCATGGCTGATACCCTTCAGAAATGCACACACTCCCACTGAAGAACACCATAATGAGGCACGCATTCAAACCAAAATTATCATACAGCATGTGTTTGGGCTGCTGAAGTCGATGTTCCAGTGCCTAGATACATCTGGGCAGCCCTGCAGTACAATCCATGGACATGTACTGAAATATTCACAGTATGTGCCATGCTACACAACATCATCCTGAGAAAACCCCTTCAGCAGGATCAACAAGGGTAAGTAGCACACATCCCACCACCAATGCCAAGGTCACCACAGCCACATGTCTATGAGGAGTAAGAGGGGGAGCCAAGAGCTGCTGTGGGTGAGGCAGATGTACGAATGCTCAACATGCCCTTGTATTGGCTAAGAGACAATGCACAGCACACTCACTCACCACCTAAGGGCTTAAAACCTACTTCTTATGCCCATACATATAGTAAAATTGATGCCAGGCAATTCTCACAATCTTTACCTCCCTGTGTATTGGCGTCAAACAGAGTCAGCCCTGAACAAAAACTGTTGTAGCTGCTGCATTTACAAGGTAAGTGTTGAACCTGGAGTGTATTGTGTAATAATATGAATGACTGGCATATCGTTGCATTTTGTTACTTGGTAGTATAAGCAAGAAAAAGGTGGGAAATTTGTACAGAAATGACCTTAACATGTGACAGCAGAGACTTATTTGATTTATATGTGTCCATTATTAAGTAGTAGGCCTCAGGCATCAAAGATTCAGAGTCATATGTCAAAAGTAGTGATGGTCACTGTATGCCCTCAATTTAGCAACATACTTTTATACTGCAAAGTCATTAACTCATTCACTCCAATGAAGCTCAGGAACTTTGAACTGTAACTTCCAGTGGGCGGAGCCTAAGCCTTTTGACAGACTCAAATTATGCCCTCACATTTCAAACAAATGTTCATATCTCTGAAACCATAGGGGTTATGAAAGAAGTACAAATGGCAAACCCTTCAGCACAAACGATTTTATAGTGGTAGCATTCTTTAGGTTCTCGATCTGAAACCAATTTTTATAAGTCACAGTAAACACAGTAAGAATTACATTTATAATATTTTGTAAACAACTTAAAATATCTCAGCAACCACTCAAGTTACACACACACACTGTCAGCAGCATTTTATTAGTCTAGCTGAGAGCTTTCATAAAAGACTAAGAAGTTCTGTCTGTGTTACTTGGTTGTTGAGATATTTAGAAAAAATATTGGAATTACTGATGCAAATATGAACAAGTAATATTTGATACCTACAGGCATCAGTAGGAGTTAACTGCAGATACACCTGAAGCCGTCACTCAGATGTAATGAGTTAAAGACAGAAGTTAGAAAGTAATGATACATGTTTCAGTTTCAGAGTTCACAACCCTCACAAGATCATTCACAATAAAGTTGGAAAATGTTGATGCTATCAACTGTCTAACTTTATAAGATCAATATAAACCAAAGGTACAATTACCAGTTCAACATCACAAATGCAGATATACTAAGCACTAAGTCAGCTATGCACCCTGAGCGTCAGACACAAAGCGTATGTATCCCTAAATCCAAAAAGATACAAAACAGGGATCTGGCACAGTTATCATCACTTGCACAGGGTGTTGTGTGGGGGTGACGGGAAGTCTAGGCTGACACAAAAGGTCAGTGAGTGTGTGTCTGAGTAAGAAAGAGAAGCAGGCAGACAATTGGATAATCTAACAAATGACCAGTGAGACAAAGTGAGTTTTATGCTGCACTGCTGAGCAAAGTATCTGTTGTGTGTGTCTTTAGTGGTCCTCCAGGTGAAATTGGTGTGTGAGTGGCTGCATGAACACAGCCAAGCACTGTGCTAGCTCTACATCTTGGTATGCTGGACAGGTGTGAGCTGTGCATGGTAGAGGTGGCAGTTCATCTTTGTCATCTCCAACCATGACTACTCACTCTGCCAAGTGTTGCATTGGTATGTCCACACCCGTGGTAAATTGCACTGCTGCTACCTGAATTTGACTGATGTCTGCTGGATGAGCTCTACTCACTAGCATGCCCAGGACCATGACCCCATTGCTTGTCATGTCTGGGTGTGGACACCTCACCCACTGATGGAGCAGAGGAAGTACTGCCACTATGGGAGCATGACCGGGCACAGCCACATTGGCTAACAGCAGACAATGTGGCTGAACTACACCAATGAGGATGCTGTCCTTCTCCCAGCAGATATTCCATCACAGACACCACTCGTTAAAGTGTCATTCATCTGATCCATTGAATTTGCAACATGGTGAAGGCAGTCATGCACATCAGCCTGTGCCACATCTACAACCCTAAGCATTTCTCTGGAGAACCTATGGGAACATGTTTGTGCCTCCATGGTCCTAAACCTACACTGAGTGTCATGGGAAGAGACACCTGCATTAGGTGGAGGATGGACATCAGGCCTCCTCTAATCACTCCTAATAACCCTCCTGCATGGCACGTCACCCACACTTTGGCTATGGCCAGAGTCAACAAGCATCGATGCATAAGTAACCACATTACCCTGATCAATTGTCTCACCCTCCACCTGTCTAGTATCTGTGGGTTCACTGGAGTGGGTAGGCATAGGCCTACTGGCTGTGTCTGATGAAATTACAGGGGATGGCTTTTGTCAACCTCAGTGCCCTGACTGTGTCTCTGTTTGGCCACCACCATCATCAGAGTCTGCTGATACTCTGACGTCAGGTGGCAGAAATCCTACACTTCCACTGTTAGGATCACCTGTGATAATAAGCAACAAACACAAGAAAAATGAATACCTAAACCACTATACTCCAATACATGCTAATAAAACAAAAGTGCTGCCACTATTAGACAGTACAGCAATACACACAACAGCACTGACATCAATATCAAACATGGAAATATTTCTTTGAATTGCTCATCAGTACTGACATAAAAACATTTGGCTTACCATCTGCAGATGAGGGTATCCTCTGCATGTCAAATGGCGCTGGAAGAAGCGAAAGGTAATGACAACATAATCAAATTATCAGTAACACAGGGTTAATACTTTTACTCCTTTATATGTCTATTAACTATAATTTCAACAAGATCTTGGATGACAACTCCAACCAAAGCTAATCAATCAGAATGTGCTGTTAAGTGTAACAATCTTCAATCCCCCCCGAAAACAAGTTCTTGTTAAACAGAAGTAATGTATTCAATTAAATTGTTTTACTATACAACAGCATTCGACAACTGAGATACAACAGCCTACCTGGAAGTTCTTCCTGGAACATGCTTGCTGTCCCTGAAACAGTAGCACCAATGTCAAGGACATGCTGTACTGCACACATTCCTGGGAGCTATATGGAACCCTAACACTGGACAAGAAGTTTTCATTTGGTGTTAGTGGTGGCAGTGCAGCAGCCACCCCCAGTACTCATCCGATCACTGCCCAGTGTAGCTGCTCTCCTCTGTGCAGTTGAGATTACTGTATGTAAGTGGCTCTATGCTGCACCTGCTCATATGTCTTGCCATGGCCACCCACATTATTAACATCATTGACAATCTGCCACCAATTCTACATTCTCTGTGGCATATCTCCCCGACCCCTTTCAAGCAGGAAGGCACCATGTTGTCAAAAAATGTCAACAAAAACCCGGGTTTCAGCATCAGTGAAGGGTGGTCATTGAGGATTGAGATGCTTGAGTGGCATAGTCCTAGGTGTCCTAAAAGACAACAGAAAGATAATACACATAAAAGTATCACACAACTACAAAATAACTGTTCCAGATAAAACAGAAAATGTAGCATTTCAGTATTCCTCACTGGACAAACATAAAACAGTCTAGAAATGTGAAATTTGAACAACAGGCTGGATGCAAAAAAAGATAGTAAAAATAGTAAAATATCCTTGTTTGCACAATAGCAGAAATGCAGATTTGCTCCCCTCAAAAAGAACATGCAAATGACGCATTTTACTAATGAACCATCTTTGAAATATTAAAAGTGCTATCAAATGAACTGCCCCTGAAACATGTCTACAGATTAAACACAGAACATTCCATTTTATGGTATTGCCAATCATGTATTCCTGTGAAATACCGTGACAAACATGCTCATGGCATAAGTACATTTCTAACTAACACATACAGATAAAAGTGTAAAAGCCTTTGCTTCAGAATTTTTAATTACATTCCAGCATATGCAGTATGTAGCTGACAAAATGCAAGCATACCTTCCCAAGTTCAGTAATCCTCTGTGCAGATATATCACAAAGTATTTCTGTGTTCTCTACATAAACAAGTCTCCTCACCTTCAGTTTTGCTAACTACATTTTACATGTTAGTACGGTGAAGATACAAATCAGGTATGAGCTCATTATAATTGCTAAACGTCAAATACTTGAATACATGTAGTAGATGCTAACATAGTGCAGACACTTCCTCAGTGTTTGTTTTTAATTGATAGCAACTTGGTCGAAGGAAAGCACAGCAGGACTGCAGGCTGCCCTACAGCCAGAGGGTATGTCCGGTTAGGTGCATAAAAAGTGTTAGATATAAGGCTGGAAAATATAAGTAAGGAGCACTCGATTCAAAGTAATGTTCATTAACATTCAACCTCCATTTCATTTGTTGGCAACTGCATATGACATCATTACCATTTAATATCCTGACACATTTTAAGGATAATGATATAGAATGGCTTGCAGACTGCATATCTCAGATTACTGGCCTGACAAGAGATGACCAACAAACACACAGAGGTTAGACAAAGCTGTATATTTGCAGACAATAGTCATAATTGGTTGTGTGATGGCTTAGTGTGCTACATCCAAAAATAATCAATGTACAAGTAGCAGTTGTATTGTTTCATATTACTGTAGATGAGATTACAGTTGGTTGTTGCAGAATGATTTAATTTCCTTGATGCAAAGTTTTTTGTGTGGCAAAGAGGGATAAAGCACCCTTCCTGTGTTCTGAAGGTTCATTGGAGTGAGAGTTCAAATCCAAACCTATGTAGAAATACCTCAAGTAAACCAACATTTTCTAGTGTGTATGTTATAGATTGCTTTTCCTCATTTCAGCTACTTGTCCTTTTTTGGGGGGGGGGGGGCAGTGCGATGTGTGATGTACCGCTTAGCTCAATCATGGGAAATGGAGGAAAATTAATGTCAGGTTGGGCTGTGCTTATCTCATTTGCATGAAGAGTGGCAATGTGCAAACTGGACAACTGGCCCACTCAGGAAGCAGATAGAATACCTGTATGCAGGAATCAGACAGCCAATAATTGAAACCAGATACACTCAATTAATTCTGGTGGTCACAGTGCAAACCCACTAATTAGTTGTGTGGCGGTTAACACATAGACCTTAAGAATGATTAGTACATTAGAAAATATCATGTAACTAGTCCTGTGGCAGCAGGTGTAAGTGTAGGACTGGAATACAGATGGTCCTGGACCCTAGTACAGGGTGTAAAACCTTTTTTGTTACTGTTGTGACAATGCAATTTATAGCAATTAACTGAAAAATAGACAAGGGTTATTTCCATATTCTTCTGGCAACAGGTGTAAGTGCAGGATTGCCATGCGCATTGCCCTCAGTTCTAATATAGGATATTCCATACACTTTTGTTGTTGTTCCACTTCCCATTATATTCACTTTCATTTATAACACTTTAGATAGTGGAGCTAATATGAACTGTATGTATGAAGGATGAGACACCATTATTTTGTTTTCAGATGTATGACTGAGAGTATACTGTGTACTATATTTCTGTAAACATAATTCTGCTATCTATACTTGCATGGCCTTCACAATTACCGAAGACCATACCTCTCAACCTGGAATCATCAAAAATCTGGACAAGGCCCATGAAAAATAGGTACAAATCTGTACGCTGATTAACATATAATTTGCATACATAATTGCGTAACCCCAACCACTCCAATGGAACTGTGAGATACCAACTTTCAAATGCAAACTGAAGAACAGACAATCAAAATATGTCACCAGAGTCCCCCTGCAGCCATTCCAATGTCCCATTACCTGGCAATTTCTCCCCATTTACCACAAACACTAATGTGTTCATAGCATACTGCTTTACTTCTACAACGATTTGGATTTTATTTGTACGTTTTGCAGCAAAACAATGCACAAACACTAACAGACATCTCCTAAACAAGCACAATGAAAATAGACTTGGCATTAAGGCTTCTCTGTCCTTGAAACTCACATTAATTGAAATAGCATTGAAACCCACACACCACATCCAAAGAAAATGCATCTGGCCAGTGCTGGATAAAGATTACCTTTGGGCTGTTTTCAAATCATTGGCCCCTTGCACACAAAACAAGAAACATACATGTGTTCTTTTCTTTGATACACATTCCTGACTTTATTTATATTCCTTGTATAATACAGCTGGCCCTACACAAAAATAAGCTTTAAATTACTTTATGACTTGTTTTTCAACAAAGCACCATTCACACAGCTTTTCACTCACATAGGCACTTCAGTCCTTCCCTAACGCTCAGCAACTCACTGAACAGGCACTGGCTGTCTACCTATCTCAGATCATTCCACCTATCTTACCATCTGTTAACTGTCTCTTCAAAATAACATTCTAAAACTCATACAGAAAGGAAGTATCATGAATCTAGTATTTGTTCAACAAACAGATTTAAAACAAGTCTGTGGTCTATTCTGCATTTTTCATGAGAAACATTCATTGCAGCGAGCTACTTTAGTTCTGCAAACCACTTTGTGAGTGCTTATCATGAAGTGAGTTGTGTGCATTTTTTAATTTTCTGGAACTTCCTGTTGCACATCCCATATCCTTCTGCATTCACAGACAGTGATTATGGCATCATATGCCAACCACAGACATATCTGGATGGTGGACTTGCCATTTTTTTTTTTCAAAACAGGTTTATTGTTTTAACATACAAGAGAAATATCATAAAAAGGACTTGCCATTTTTGAAATACAGTAATTGTTTATAGCTCTTAGCAACTATCTGCAGTACATTTATAATATATCATAACATTTCTGGGTTACTTAGTTCTTGCATTTTACAGATGTTATTTTTGTACTGCATGGCAAACTTATGTAAATTAAATGATTAGAATATTGTTTATTCAAAGCTGCTAACCTCTGCAACCTTCCTGTACCACACACACACACACACACACACACACATTTTTTCCTGTTATATTTTGGAACCTTTCTTGTTGTATTATGGTCCAGTGAGCCCTTGCTCCCTAGTACTTTTTTATTACCTTGAGGAATTATAATTGGAGGTTCTCATTCAGCATCAACAATATACAATACAAGCAATCTTCAGCTCTCTGGAAATACATGACATATGTCTGCCCTGCAAGCCATCTACTACTTGTATTGGCATTTCTATATAATTAAGCTGTTTTTCTTGTCTGTATTCATATTGACCTCTAGTTGGGGTGCTTACATGAGCTTTTGAGAAGTATATTTACTTGGGCTATTTATATAATCCATTTTAAATTTAAAACTTCATTCTACAACTTTCAATATTTTTACTTGGTGTTTTCTGACCTTCTGGTCCCACAAAGCATTATTTCAGTATAAGTACATATATGTGGTTATCTGCTAAGCTCAAGGTGGGGCCTTGAGCACTGACCTCTGTGCCTTAACCAAACATACACCTCCTTCTATAGAGTTATAAACTTTACCACCAACACAAACAACAAGCACAGAAACACCATCAGTCACCCCCCAACACACACACACACACACACACACACACACACACACACACACACACACACACACACACACACACACACACACACCAAACCTGCTTGCCCCAAAATGCGGGATGCGGCTGCTATAAAACAGTCCTGCTCGCTGAGATAAATCCACTCCTGCTTGTTGCTCACTCTTGCGGTTGCTATATCCAACTCCAAAACGGTGCTGCTCACTGAAATAAATCCACGGCTGCTATAAAACAGTCCTGCAGCTGCTCGCTGAAATAAATCCACTCCTGCTTGTTGCTCACTCTTACGGCTGCTATATATCCAAATCCAAAACAGTCCAATGCTGCTGCTGATCCAAATGTTTCCCACTTGCCAGAAATGATGACGTGAGCTCAAGGAGCTCAATTTCGACTGGCTGACAGCCCTGACGGAGCTGACGTCATCGCACACATGATTACGTCAGCTTTGACAGCGCGAACTTTGAAAAAATTAATAAAACTAAAAGAAACAAAACTGGAAGTGAAGGGTTGCCACTCAGGAATCGTGGCACCCCTTCATTTGGACCCCAAAACTCGGTAAAAACCGAGTAAATCGGTATGGTTGAGAGGTCTGCCGAAGACACATACACAACTGAATCTATATCCAATAGCCTTGTCAGGTCACACAAGTACATGTGTAACAACTGAAACTGTCACCTGTATTTATGTATGATGCCTAACTATATCTATGCAGCACTTTGTCCTGTGGCAAAGCTGGAAAAGCAATGATGTAGAAAGAAATGTTTTGTCCCTTTTGCTTAGGCTTGATTCCCACAGTGTAAAAATCATTTTTTCTCAGCGTATAAAGGTAAAAACAAATGTGTCAGGTCATTACAATATGCCCCCAGTGTATGTCTGCAAACCTAACTCACCTAACAGTTACCTTCCATTTTCCAATATATATTTCCAGGTTATATCAGTAGACACCCCCAAACTAAGGCCAAGTGTCAGATTACCCTTCCAATTTCAATTCAATTCCTCCATGCTTGGCAATGCTGCTCTCCCCTTAACATCATGCAAACATGGTTGTCATTGTTGCTCAGGTTTGCACACTACCAGTAAATGCGATAACTGGAATTTTTGGGAAAACATCAGTTTCCATTGCTCTACTTCAGCTGGCAGACATGACTGGCATTAGAGGGGAAGATGCCGGGTTTAGGGCACAGAGGTGGGGTATCCAAGAGTCTAAGATATTTACTGGACTCCTGGTAAAGCACCACAGCCAAAGGCTTCTGCAGGGATATATTCTGGCTCCCAGTACAAGTCTGAAGCATGGAATGGTTTGGCCCAGGCTGTATCCAGTGCCACTAGCATCCCATGCACTGGGGAGCAATGTAGCCATCATTTTAATGTCCTACACAGGAGAAAAAGGGATACTCTCAACCACTGGTTGGAGGAATTTGAGGCTGCAGACATCCTACAGCTGTGTTAATATGACATTAAGAGAGCACTTGTAAGACTTAGAAAGCTAAATACAGGCAAGACTGGTATGCACAATTCTCTTCTGTTCTTTTCTGTTGGTTCACCAGCTGCCACTGAGTATGAGTTCAATTGGCAAGCTCATGTTACTTGACTGGAGACTGAGAGAAGCAAGTGGTATGTATGCAGCAGAAGAGAAGTGTTATCGTCGTATTAAAAGTTACAGATAACTTTTTTGGTCTTTTACAGAATTGTATCAAATTAAGCATGCATATCCCAACAGTAAAAACAAGTATGCATGCATTAATTTGCAGGAAAAACAACTGTAAAAATCTAACTGGACTGTAGTCAGAGGTTGTGGGTTCAAATACCACAATTCACAACTATACAATACTGTTATTTCTTCAGTAATATTTACATTAAATTAAAACTCTATACTAGAGGCACAAAAGCATATGTACAATATATACACATTTCAAGGATTACCTTCGGCAACCTGTAGTACAGTGTGTATCTGTTACGTTGTATAATTAAATGTAATGCTTCAGATAAAAGAGTTGTATAATTTTATTAATGCATTGTATGTCCCATATGATTTTACTAATTGTATCTCCTTGTTTCTCTCACCTTAATCCTCATCTCTCTTTTTTAATTTTCTGTTATGTCATCAAAATTTCTCCATGTCATCCATGTGTACCATATCACCAAATGCTACACAGCACAGAGAGGTAGGCCACCCCAAGTGGATCAGCCTGCTCCAGCTCCACTGGCTCCAGCACCAATGCCAGCATGTCTGGGAAACTGACAGCATTGCCTCTGCTGACCCTGCACTACCTGTACCTTCAGGTAGTACTGCCATGTAACTGGTACAATGGTACCCTCCATGAGCAGTGGCAGAGGTGGTGATTTCTTCACCCACAGTGAGCTACCAGGAATGGTGCACAGGGTCATGTGCTGCACCACGTGCATGCCTATGCTGGATGGAGAGGTTGGTCTCCCTCATGGTACACAGTAGGAGGAGGAAAAGTGAAACACTCCAGCCACCAGCAGAGTATGGGGACAGTGATGATAGTCCAGTGGGTGAGGACTTGATTCTCACTGTCTCCAAGCTTGATGTCCATAAGCCTGTGTTGTCCCCTCCCTCACCCCAATCATGGTGTCCTCCAACCTTTTGTGTCCATCACTGTCCCTGTCTTGTCTTGTTTGTCTTGTATGTTTGCATTTGCTTCCTCACCTACCCAACTTACCTGTCTTAGACATACCTATGTCTCTTACCCAGCAATCCTCTCTTACTGAATTAAAAAAAAAATATTCCATACATAGCTCTCCATTTTGCACATGTCTTCTTGACACAATTGATTCAGTCCAAATGGTTATACAACATGATTGCATTGTTTTCACCCCTCTTTGTGGAGGTGACAGTGCAAATTCAGTTAATATTCTGCACATATTTTCAGTTTACATGGTTAAAGAAATGGATAGCTATCTTTCCTAACCCCTCCTGCACATTCCTGCATTCTTTCCCTTTGTTTTTCCCCTGCTTGCTCTTCATTTCATCACTTTCCGATCTACACCATTTTAACAGCTTTAATCTGATCAAAAAAATAGAATCTCACACGACATATGTAAGTAGCAAAAAAAGCAATAGATCCCTTCACTTTTTGGGCTCTATGTTTCTGCGGAGGTGTGCATTGTGCACCAATGCTTGGTGATGGTGAGTGGTGGCACAATGTTGCTGTTACCTCCATGCAATGCCACTTAACCTTGCTGCACTATGCCAACACATAGCAATACATGTATTATAAATAACTAAAAATACACTAGACTGGTGGAACAGGAACCAATAATGCTCTGCACAAGAATTTTAGCGAATATACTTTTTAATGTCACTTTCATCCCCAAAGAGACTTCTTCAGCTGTACTATAAAGAATTCATGTCATTACATTATCAATGTTTGTGTAAAAGTCTTTAAAAGAATTGGATACACCTGGATCCGAGCCCAATATCATCTGGGCTCAAAAGGAAATGTGTCAATCCATTTAAACCTACTGCCACATAGTCAGTTTAGCAGCAGGTTTGTTCCATAGACTCAATACTATCTCTTAGACTTTCACAATGCAGCTTGCATTTGCACACTGATTAAATACCTGCAAGCATGGAAAGTATTGAAAATGTGTATCTCGCATGCACAAACACTTTACCAACCATTGTGCAAACCCATTGCTCACTGTGCTATGGAAAAGTAAATATTATGTATTACTGCTGTTTACTGCCCATTTCTTGGCTATAACATAAAAACACATGTGGAAACATAAAATAATGAAGGCCCTAGCTTGCAACATGTCACATATTTAAAATACAGCCATGTGTTACCTCCCACAAGCACTGCAACCTTGGTTTCTCAGTTCTTTTATCACACATATATCACCTACACTACAGAAATTAATATGTTTTGTGACACAATGCACACCAATCTGGTAACATGCAGAACTAGAACTATTGACCCATAAGGCTAAAAAGCCTTATCTGCAAGGCTAGGGAAAGAATCTGCATGGAACTTATCCACGGTGACATAGGAGACCTTCAACACACTTGACCCAAACCATTTTGGTTTTGCCAAGGGTAGAGCTTGGCTTATTTTAATTAGTGGACTTCGTTGATACTGACCCAACAGACCTAGATGAGGGATAACAGGACATACTGCCTATGATGAGTTATCTAAGGCCTTTGACACCATCTCCAATTCAGGTATCATAGACAAAATCTCCCATCTCGGAATTAACCCATACAATACTAGATGGATAGCTAACTGGTTCAGCAACAGAACACACACTGTAAAGTTGGGGACTACACTTCCATCACTAGACCACTAATCAGTGGAATACCACAAGGATCTGTGGTGGGCGCCCAACTGTTTGGAAACTATTTTTCTGAAATCCACATGAAGGTAGGTGGCCTGTGGCTTACCGAGTATGCAGATGACTGTCAACTGGACACAGTCATAAAGAGTCCTCTAACAATGTTAACATATTACAGAAGAGGTTAACACAGACAAATGATTGGTGCCAAACTCACAGACTGAACCTTAAGCAAGACATGCCTCATCGCCTTTGGCAATGATGCACCCCTGCTAATTATGGTATACATAGCAACCATCTAAGTTCAAACACAGTGTTGTGAGACTTAGAAACACATGCTGATAGCAATCTACACTTCAATCACTGTGTGTCCATAAAGGTAAAACACACCACCTACACTGCGCACCTCAAAAATAAGGCCATCACATCCAGGACTAAGGAGGTCATAGCACTGTTGTACTCTACCCTTACAAGACCACTAAGTCAGTACAGTGCACCCTTCTGTCTGAACCTCACCAGGCACCAGCAGCAACTACAGAAAACACAGAGGATTGTGGCTGGGAGAATTTAGGGCCTCCAAAACATGACATACATGGAAAGACTGAAAGCCCTGTCACTGTACTTAGTATCATGCAGGCTGCTGACAAGTGATTTATGGCTGGCCTACAGAATTATCTTAGACCCTGCCCTACTGGAAATACTGGACATCTTCAAAGCAAACGGGACAAGAATAACTTGCTCAAGGGATCTAAAACTAACTTGTGACATAAACAGGACATGCTGGGGAGACAGATATATATCACTCAGTGACCACCACTCCTCTGTAAAAGACTTCCACTGCATGTCAAGCAGTGCACCTCAATGATCCTATTCCAGTGCAACCTTGACAACTGGGATGGTGATTGTAAATTCACCCCTGAGGTAGCACCTGTGTCCCTCATAGACAGCGCCAGTAGTTGCTTATCACAAAATCGCTCTGCTAATGACTACCTAATGATGCTCAGATAGGGTACTTGTGTTTTAAGGCTTGTAAACACCTTACGTCCATTAGGCTAGTAACCTCCTATGAACCTATGACGGTATGAACCTATGCAGCCTTCCCAACATCTTCTCTCCCACTTGCCCTGCTGATGTCATCCACTATAAGCTGACCTGCAGTCTTGCAAAAGTGAGACTTGTGCCATGGTGCTTACATAAAGTACTGAGTTCTGTAGTCTGTATATTTAGATAGATAGGGGGTTTGTTCTCACTGTAGTCAACTGTGTGTGTGTGTCTAGCCAGAAGAGCAGAAGTATGCATCCTACAGTTACTGCTCCAATCTCATTGATTGACAGCATTTTGGTAGTTGCACATGCCTACCCATCCATTTCATGCAGGCCTCCCAACATTTTCTCTCCAACATGCCCTGTTGATGTCATCAACTATAAGCTGACCTGAAGTCTTGTGAAAATCAGACTTGTGCTGTGGTGCTTGCATAAAGTACTATGTTTGGTAGTCTGTGTAGTTAGATAGGTGTGGGTTTATTCTCACTGCAGTTAACTGTGTGCGTGTGTGTGTGTGCTCTTGCTTGACACTACAGTGAGCCTTTTACACCAGCATGTGGAACACTGCTATTACCATATTCTCCTTATCAGACACTGCTGCTGTCATCATCTATATTTAGTTTGTGGATATGCACTATTACCACCAGGTCATGGTCAGAGACTGCCATGGAGGCCAGGCAGAAGTCACCTCATCCTATACAATAAAGATTACAGTGACATGGCTTTCCGTTTATCCACATACATCATGACATGGTTTGTAGGCCCTATGTTTTCTTGATGAGAAACCCCTGTAGTCTTTCCAGCTGCTGCATGTGCTTGGTGAGGTCCATGCAAAAGAGAGCATTATACTCTATTAGTGCTCTGATGAAGTTCAAGTACAGTATTGTCATACAATCCTAAGATCTGAATATGATGACATGACATGATGTGCACAAGATGATCTTTCAATACCAGTGAGGACACTTGGTGAGCTAAGTTCAAATTGCTATCTACATGTGTTCCCAATGCTTGCATCACTGGGTTTCGGCACAGCAGGACTGTTGTCAATGATGTAATTAGCATGAACTCCAATTTTCAGACACATTTCTGCATTTATGTCTAGATCATGTGGCTTTGTCACCAATTATTTGTCTGTGTTAGCCCCTCTTGTAGTATATCATCATCATTGGTGGGCTCAATGATTGCACCTAATATGAAAGAGGCAGCAAACTTGGTAAACCAAAGGCCATATACGTCAGCCAGAACTGTCGAGAAATAGATTCCAAACAGTAAAGGGCCAAGCACAGATCCCTGGGGTACGTCAGTGGTGACAGTTCTACTGGTACAGTTTAATTCACCACGTTTCACAGTATGTGTTCTGTCAGTGAGCCAACTGGTTACCCATCTAGTGACATAAGTGTTAATCCCCACATGGGAAAGTTTCTCAATGATACCTGTGTGGGGGAGTGTGTCAAAGCCTTATGCCAGATAAAAAAGATGGGAAGTATGCACTGTCTTACCTTCATCCAGGCCTATCACACAGAATCAGTGGACTGTGACAACATCACAGATTTCCTATGGCATGACTTAGCACATACACCTTCCTAATGCAGTTGAATACACACTTCAACACACCCTCCAGTTGGGCTATGTTCCCATAGTAGGGTGTACATCAACATGCATCCATCTGAGTTGAGGGGACAGCACCTGATGCATGCATGTATAGACACATCCTGACTCTCCTCAACTGTAAGGTAGACCAACATGTCATCATTCACTTTTTCTAAATGGACACTAGCAATATCCCAGCTGTATGCAACAGACCTGTGTCAGTTGTTAAAGCTACATCATGTCTGTTACATCTGTTATATGTCATCAAAGAGGTCATTGAGAGCATGCATGATGACAATGCTGTTGAACCTGACCCAAGCCAAGGCATTTGACACAAATCCACACTGTGGTATTCAATCAACACTGTCGGTTGTGGCCATAAACAGCTATATCACCAAGTGAATAGACCAGTGGATCACATATGTGACATCTAACTATGTTGACATGGCTGAAGTGACCTTCATCTGCAGAAGCTAGGGACAACAGCCTCCTCATCTCCTGTCTATTCCTTGATCTCTCTAAAGCATTCAACACTGTGTCGCATCCCACCCTTCTTAACAAACTCTCACACCTAAACCTCTCGCCTTCTACTCTTGGCTAGTTCCAATCCTATCTTACTGGCAGAAAACAAGCTGTTAGATGGCAGCAGGCTTTCTCAACCAAGGCTCCATACTTGGACTGCTCCTTTTCAACAATTTTACCAACCACCTACATTCATCCTGTAGTATCTCATATGTAATACAATACGCAGATGACTCTACTCTCTTATCTATCTCCAATACTAACTACACACACGAACACAGAATTCCTTTATTTCTGTTGAAGAATGGCTCAGAAACAATCGACTAATCCTTAACCCAAAGAAAACTCAACTCCTTCTCTTCCTAACTCAAACACACTCTCACCTTAAATCCGTTTCTTTTTCCTCCCTAGATGGAACCACTATCTCTTCTGCCTCACACACCAAACTCCTTGGGGATAATAATTGATGACCAATTAAAATTTGACTTGGACATACAACAGGCTATCAAAAAAACCCACCGAAAACTTGGACTACTTTATAGGAACAAAAAATTCCTTACTATTGCCATTAAACACACACTTGCACAAGCATTTCTCTTATCTAGTTTCTATACGCATCCCCCATCCTTACCAATATCCAAAGTACCTCAATGCAGACAATGGAACAAACACACAACAAAATTGCCAGACTTATTCTAAACCAACCACTCTTGTCACATCACTGCCTCTCACGAAACAAATTTCAGTGGCTGGAATTTCCTCACCTTCTCCTACAATTGCAACTCCACACTACCTTTTCCATGCTCACCAACCCCTCTACCTGCTTTGCTCTCGCCTCCCATGTTACTCTCTACCCACCCCCCCAGCCTCTCCACAGTGATGACTAGCATCTTCTCTCAGTTTTTAAACCCAAAAGGAATATTGGCAAACTACTTTACAAACACTCTGTCTCACTAAATTGGAACAAACTTCCTCTACATATTAAATCCAACCTTTCCTTTCCCTGTTTTAAAAAGGAGCTTAAATCCCATTTACTAAACTTGAAATTATGCCATTGCCTTTACCACACATAGTCTTAGTCTGTCCTACTGTATAACCTGCTGCATATCCTAACTTTCTCTGTTAGTAACTTCTGCTTAAACTAACCTCCTAAACCCTCTGTTCTACTACTATAGCCCTTCTATACCCCACTCCTTTATCTCCCCCTCCCATTCTCCACACTATTTACCCCCACTTCCTATCAATGTCTGTACAGTTTTTCTTTTGAACAACCATTATCTTTTTGTTTTTACTCTTGTATGTAGTAAATTTAGACCACTGCTATCAGTACAACCCTTAATGTTCATAATTTTTTCTTTTGTGTATCTCTTTATAATTAATTTTGAATTTGCATTGTTAATTTTAACAGTTTTTGTCCTGTATGTTTATCTTTGCTTATGTTTGCTGGGGCTCTTTCCCCTTGGGTCTCCACTGAAAATGGGTTGCTTACTATCAGTGCAATGCAAATAGTTAATAACTTTCTTTTTTACAATTATTTTGTATTGTGATTGTTATTTAACATTTGTATATTGTCATTTTATCTTTACTTTTGCTTACTGGGGCTTTTCCCCTCAGGTCTCCACAGAAAATGGGTTTGATTGCAAACTCACTTGAACTAACCTGGTTAACAAATGGGAAATAAATAAAAAAATAAATAAATATCTCAGGTCCAGAGATCAGGTCTGTACATCAGAGCTGTCTGCTAGGCCCTTTCCTGTCCATTATTTAAGTGATGGACATCACAGATGACATACACATCCTGTGTCCAAACAGCTGTCTGAAGGACTACAAATTGTTGGCAATCATTGACTCCAACTGCAATATTACTGTAATACAGACAGTATCAACACACACCAAACATTGCTGCCATAGTCATGACAACACCTGCAATGATAAGAAAACATGGGGGATTTGTAACATCAAGAAAACAAACACACAGCCCAAGTATAATATGGACACCACACCCTATGGTCAGACCATTAGGTATGTTACCTGTGTCATGGGGTAGATGTTAAGTTGAGTATTTACCAGCATGTGGTCACAGTGCTGACTACTCCCTTGTATGTAACACAAGTACTGAGTACGTGAAGGACATCCACATTAGAGGCCCCAATATCTTCACAGTTCCCAGCCTTCAACACACCAATAACTGAGTACAATGCACCCTTATTCATGTACCTACCTACACATCTTCCACTAATGTTTAACTGAAGTGTACCACCTTTGTCACAGTGAACTTCCCCAGAGCTTATTGGCCACACCTAGGTTTTCTTTTTGTGGCATAAACATTACTGTCTGATGGTTGTGGCATAAACATTACTGTCTGATGGTTGTGGCATAAACATTACTGTCTGATGGAGTGGAACACCATTAAGTTGTTATACCAGATGCATGTGTGCTACCTGTTCTGCTGATGCACACATTACATACATAGGTGCCTGACAATGCTAATGGCATGGATAATATTCATGACAGTGAGGATTTTGCCATATCTATATCTATATTTATAACTATATCTATATAGTGGATATAAAAAGTGTACACACCCCTGTTAAAATGCCAGGTTTTTGTGATATAAATAATGAAACCACAATAAATCATTTCAAAACTTTTCCCACCTTTAATGTGACCTATAACCTGTATAATTCAATTGAAAAACAAATAAATCTGTTATTGGAAAAATATAAAAAATAAAAAATGTACAATATGCTGGTTGCATAAGTGTGCCCACCCTTAAATTCATACTTTGTTATGTGTGCACACCCTTAAACTAATACTTGTTGAAACACCTTTTGATTTAATTACAGCATTCAGTCTTCTTGGGTAGGAGTCTATCAGCATGGCACATCTTGACTTGGCAATATTTGCCCATTCTTCCTTGCAAAAGCGCTCCAAATCTGTCAGATTGTAAGGGCATCTCTTGTGCGCAGCCCTCTTCAGGTCACCCCACAGATTTTCTATTGAATTTAGGTCTGGGCTCTGGCTGGACCATTTCAAAACTTTAATTTTTTTTCTGGTGAAGACATTCTTTTGTTCATTTGGATGTATGCTTGGGGTTATTGTCGTGTTGAAAGGTGAAATTCTTCTTTATCTTCAGCTTTCTACCAGAAGCCTGAAGGTTTTGGGCCAAAAGTGACTGGTATTTGGAACTGTTCATAATTCCCTCCACCTTGACTAAAGCCCCAGTTTCAGCTGAAGAAGAGCAACCCCAAAGCATGATACTACCATCACCATGCTTCACCGTGGGGATGGTGTTCTTTTGGTGATGTGAAGTACTGTTTTTGCACCAAACATACCTTTTTGAATTGTGACCAAAAAGTTCAGCCTTGGTCTCATCAGACCATAACACATTTTCCCACATGCTTTTGAGAGACTTGATATATTGTTTTGCAAATTTTAGCCGGGCCTAAATGTTTGTCTGTGGAAGAAAAGGCTTCCATCTTGCAAACTCTACCCCATAGTCCAGACATATGGGGAATACGGGAGATTGTTGTCACATGTAGTGCACAATCAGTACTTGCCAGAAATTCTTGCAGCTCCTTCAGTGTTGCTGTAGATCTCTTGGCAGCCTCCCTAACCAGTTTTCATCTGGTGTTTTCATCAATTTTAGAGAGAAGTCCAGTTCTTTGCAATGCTACTGTTGTCCCATATTTTCTCCACTTTTTGATGACTGTCTTCACTGTGTTCCATGGTATATCCAATGCTGTGGAATTTTTTTTGTACCCTTCTCCTGACTGATACCGTTCAACAATGAGATCACTTTGATGGTCTGTAAGCTGTCTGTAAACCATGGCTTTTACTGTAGCAGGCAACTGAGTAACTGTCAGGAAAATCCTACTTGGACAACTCAACTTTATTTGGGGCTAATCAGAGTCTCTTTAATTGATGGCAGGTGAGTACCCAAGAAGACTGAATGCTGTAATTAAATCAAAAGGTGCTTTGACAAAGTATTAGTTTAAGGGTGTGCACACACAACGAAGTATTGGTTTAAGGGTGTGTACACTTATGCAACCAGCCTATTGTACGTTTTTTATTTTTTTTATATTTTTCCCCTAACAAATTTGTTTTTCAATTGAATTGTACAGGTTATAGGTCACATTAAAGGTGGGAAAAGTTTGAAATGATTTATTGTGGTCTCATTTTTTTATATCACAAAAACCTGGCATTTTAACAGGGGTGTGTACACTTTTTACATAAACTGTATATATATATATATATATATATATATATATATATATATATATATATATATATGTATATATACATACATACATATATATATATGTGTGTGTGTGTGTCTGTATGCCACACACCCCAGTCAACTAACCTGTATTGCTCATAATGTCACATAGAGGTATAGCAGTGTCAGTCCTAACACCTCCAGCAGATGTTATGGCGCCTGGACAGTGTTCATGACTATCCTCACAGAGTGTGGACATATCATAATAGTTGTACAAGTGTGTTTGTACAGAATCATCTCTGATCACTCTACATCACATATGTCAGAGGCATGGGATTACTGTTGGTATTATTCTGATATTATACACGACTGTGGTCATTTCTTTTAATGTTGTCCATGAGCCTTTACCCTTGTCCCACTTACTGGAGACCTGTGCTGATATTCAACTCATATTCAGGCAAATCAGTTTGCACAGCTTCACAACATGCACCCTACCCCAATTGTATGTAATATCCCTGATAAATGTCCTCAGCATTATTCATCTAAGGATGATTATCTCACACAGACATCATCCCCATTGTTATGTCAGCTTGTGTGATAGTCACATAATACACATTTTCACTGTGCAGTACCTACTGTACCATATTGATATGTGATTAGTGTTGCTGCTATGACCATCTTCCATTGACATGCCCTCATCTGCTGTACATTAGGTTGTTTCACCTGTCCTCTTTCCCTGCTTTCATTCCTACAATTCATCTATGCATCCCTATTCCATACACATACTTCCCCTTAGTGGTTATTTTGCATGACAGTCCATGTACCCTTAAAGATCGTTTACACAGCTTCTATACAGAATGCCAGGAATGGGATTTCACAATAATATGCACTGTAGATACATATATAGTCCAAATACAGTACAGGATAATGCAACATTCATGCCTCTCAACTGTCTAGATTTTCACAGAATGTCCAGATGGGTTCCTTATCAAATTTGTGGCTTTCTGTCATATCACTGGGATGATCTCATGATGGATGTGACTCAATATTACATACATTTGAGTTTCAGACTTCAAATCCTTCAGAGCATGTATCTTAACACACACCTCTAGTTATTCTAGCACATTTCCATAGGGCAAATATGTCAAATATATCCCTATTTCTGGGTCATTGTCCTTCAATTATGTTGGGGTTTGTCCAGATGTCTTGCAGTAATAGAATGAGAGCTATCTGTGAAGACCTGGTGATAACTGTGGCATTCCTCGCAAAACCACAGATCATCAGTGCTCTGATAGGGGTGCTATCCATGTTCACTTACATGGTTTCTTGGCTGGCAACACTGTTCTTCAGCCTACACAGAGTTTATTGAAACCAGAGATTGTCTTAACACTGTACTCTTCCCCTACCACACCCATTGCTATGTACAAATCCAAACATACCAATCAACTGGCAAAGTTGCAGTGATTTTCAACCCCCATAATTAAAGGCCTTAAGTACTTCAACTATTCTGAAAGGTTAATCCAGAAAAATAGTGCCCGTTGGCAGAACACCATAAGCTCCACACAGTTCATCCACGTAGGAAATCTTTATTGCATAAAACCAAGTTAAGCGCTTTCATCCCATATGTAACACTCTGGGACTTCTTCAGAACTAATTACAACAGTCAGGTCACCTCCTTTATAGTCATTAAATAAAATTAATTAACAATTAAGTATTTAAATATTTAAAGGAACATGTGGGAAACTGCTTTAATCCATAAGCATCCCCCAAAGCACATAAAAAATGTATAAAATAATTCACAAATAATAACAACTACCATCCAAAAAACAATAATTCTTATTAATAACCAGTGAACAAGTGTGTAAAAACCTAAATTGGAACAATAAATATAAAATAGGTTTAAATATCAAAAACGTTGTTAAAAATTCCTATTAAAAATCCAGGGCTTTTCTCTTTAGCACTGGTAGCAAAGATACATACTCATTTAATCCTGGTTCAACTACTGCATTCAGTCTTATGATCCAATAAAATCCCCTTAAATCAATCTGTAGTTCCCACCAACCACCTCTTGTACTATGTGGAACAACTTCTAATATGCCAAATTTAAATAGTGATTTCCCTTGACAAATAAGTGTGCGTCTGTATAAGGCATGATTGGCGTTTCCTTTAGCTATGGCATACAGCTGCTCATATACTCTGGATCTAAATTTCCTCTCTCTTTTGCCAACATAAACATTTTGGCATGTTTGACAAACGGAAATATAAATATCACCCTTTGTGTTACAATTGCCTTTTTGTAAGCTATCACCATGCTTTCTTCCCCTTAAATACACCACATCACTGTCAGGGATGATTGCTTACACCGACCGCATTTGGTTGTACCCTTAATTGCCATTGATCTTTTTGAAATTGTATGTGCCATAAGGTATTTCATGTTTCTACCTGTTTTGTATACAAAACTTGGGGCCTGTCCTAAAGCATTAAATATCTCCAAATCGCCACAAAAAATATTCCAATTTTTTATTATAATGTCCTTAAGCATTTTTTTCTTTGTCCAAATGGTATGACCATGCTCATATGAAATCCTGCCCTTCCTGAATGTTTATTATTAGAAATTATTTTGCCACTGTGAAGCAGTGGTTTATATTTCATATGAAAGCCTGCCCTTGACTTAGAATAAAGAGGGAGATTATACTGCTTAGAGAAAGTATGCACCGAACTCCAGGTTGCAGCTTCCAAAATGTCTTTGGTAGGTACTCCCCTGAGAAAGGCAGCTGAAGTAGCAGCAGCTCTGGTAGAGTGAGTCCTAACATTTGCTGGGATTTGCTTTCCATGATGAGAGTAACAAAATCTGATTCCATGAGCACTACATTTAGAAATGGTCTGTTTTGAAATAGCTTTGCATTGGGAATTTGTTGCATAAGAAACAAACAGTTGCTCTGTTTTCCTGATATCCTTGGTTCTGTCCAGGTAAAAACGTAGTTGTCTGTGTACATCCAAGGAATGCAAGATCCTTTCCCCCTTATTCTGTGGATTAGTGAAAAAAGTTGGCAGGTGAATAGTTTGACTTAAAGCCACTTTGGAAACCACTTTAGGCATGAAAGTAGGATTAGTCCTTAAAGACACCCTGTCTTGGTGAAAAATAATAAAAGGTTCTGCAGCCATGAGTGCTTGTAATTCAGAGACTCTCCTGGCTGAAGTCAAAGCCAGCAGGATAGCTGTCTTCCATGATAAATACTTAATATCAGATGTGGCAGCAGGCTCAAAAGGAGGCAGAGTGAGTTTTTCCAGAACATAGTGGAGGTCCCATGCAGGAATGAGTGGTGTCCTAGGGGCCCTTAAATTCTTTGTTCCTCTGAGATATTGTTTCAGAAGTGGATGAGAAAAGATTGGAGGATCTGTATTGTAATGTGCAGAGATAGCTGAGGCATGTATTTTTATGGAGGAGAAGGATAAACACTTATGTAGCATGTCTGTCAGGTAAAGTAAAATCAGTGGGGTATTAGGGATGAGGGAATCAGAATCCTGAGCGTGCATCCAGATGCAAAAATCTCTTCCATTTACCTGCATAAGATTTTCTTGTGTTAGGCCATCTGGCTTCTAAGATGACATCCATGACCTGTTTGGGAAGAAGAGGATTAATCATAGACCCTGAATTTGCCAGGCTGCCAGGCTGAGGGTTTTGACATGAGAGTGCAGAACCTGGCCCTGGTGTTGGGACAAAAGATTTGGTATCTGAGGTAAAATCCAAGGTGGCACTTGGGATAGATTTATCAGTGTTGAGTACCAAAATTGACGAGGCCAATTTGGGGCCAGTAAAATCATCATCTTGGGCTTGTCCTGCTTGATCTTTAATAACACCCGAGGAAGAAGAGGTAGTGGCAGAAAGGCATACCCCAAGAGGTTTCTCCAACTGAATGATAGTGCATCCACTTTCCATGCTAGTTTGTGAAATGTCCTTGTGCAAAAAATCTGTAACTGGTGGTTGAGGGGAGATGCAAATAGATCTATGTCCTGGCAGCCCCAGGCTTCTGTAATCCTCTTGAATATTTGGGTGTCTAGCATCCACTCGTGTGGGTCTGACAGGTTTCTGCTTAGGCTGTCTGCCAGAATATTTTGTTTCCCTGGCAGGAACTGAGCTTGTAGATTCACTTTGCAAACTACAGCTGTGTTCCATAGAGTCACGGCTAGTCTGCAAAGGGGGTAGGAGTGTGAACCCCCTTGCTTGTTTATGTACCACATAACTGTGGTGTTGTCTGTCCGTATCAGTAGTTGTCCTGGTTGTAGAAGGTCCCTGAAAGCCAAGACGGCATTCTGTACAGCTAACATCTCTTTTAAATTGATATGTAGGTGCTTCTGATCCTCTGTCCAAAAACCCTGCAGACCTTTCCCCTGCAAGTGGGCTCCCCATGCGTAATCCGAGGTGTCCGTGGTTAACACTTGGCTGGCTGGATGCAGACTGAAGGCTTTCCCTTTGTTGTGAAGATATGCCATGGTCCACCAATGGAATTCCTTTTGTAGGCAAGGCAAAACAGAAATCTGTGTGTCTAGACTGTGGCAATGCTGAGACCATACACTTTTTAGGTACCATTGTATTTTTCTCATATGTAGTCTTGCATATGGAATGAGAAGGATGCAGGAGGCCATGTAACCCAAAGCCTGCAGGAATTTCCTTGCAGTTAGCTGAGTCATTGACGCCAAGGTTTTGAAAGTTGAAGCCAGCTGTAGTTGTTTTTCGGATGTCACTAATGCCATCTGGGTTGTGTTTAGAAGAGCACCCAGGAAAGTTATCTGTTGTGTGGGTGTCAAATTTGACTTTTTTATGTTCACAGTGAATCCCAGGTAGTTGAGAAGATTTTGAACAAATTTCAGATGGTGGAGTAAGACATCCTTGCTGTCTGCTTGAATAAGGCAGTCATCCAGATAAGGGTAAATTTGAATTCCCTTGAGTCTGCAATAAGCTACTACTGGTACCAGGCACTTGGTGAAGACCCTGGGCGCATTAGACAAGCCAAAGGGCAGCGCAGAGAATTGGTAATGTTTCCAGCCGGCCTTGAACCTGAGGTATTTTCTGCACTCCTCTCTGATAGGGATGTGTAGGGAAGCCTCCTTTAAATCCAATGTCACCATCCATGCATTTTTGCTCAACATTGGCAGGAGCTGCTGCAAAGTAAGCATTTTGAACTTTGGTATCTCTAGGAAAGTGTTTAAGACTGACAGATCCAGGATGGGTCTCCATGAATTTTGTTTTCTGGGAACTAGAAAGAGCCTTGAGTAAAAGCCTTGCCCCGTCTCTGATTGTGGAACCAGTTCTATGGCCCTCATAGCCCTGAGGGATCCCACCTGGTTTAATGCCTCTGACCATTGGTGCTTCGGTAGGCCTGGCCATCCATTTGGTCTTGGCAAGGTATGAAAGTGGAATTTGTAACCTCTTGAAACTACATTCAGAACCCACTTATCTTGGGTTATGAGTCCAATTTTGTTGAAAAAGAGAGAGTTTTCCTCCCAGAGGAGCTTCCAGGAGAGAAGTACCTGGAACCATGCAGGGGGAGTCATTGAGCCTGTTTTCTATAAGATTGAGGTCTGTCCTCTCCACCCCTGGGGGTGGAAGCACTCCACTGCCTAGGTCTGTAAGAGGTCTGTGCTTGGGCCCTCCCTCTGGAGCGCCTATATCTACCCCTCTGAGGCCTGTCTGAGCTGGGAAAGGACCAATTTTTAGTTGGCCAATTTCTGCTAAATCTTGGGGGCTGAACCTGTAAGAAATCCTTAACTGTTTGCATGGATTTTGTCTTATCCTCCATTTTCTTTATCACCTCCTCACCTTAGACCCAAACAGAACATTATGCTGAACAGGAGCATCCAGTAACTTTGCTTTCACTTGATCAGGTAAGTTTTGTTCCTTTAACCAGGCGTGCCTTCTAATGACTGTGCCAGAGGCAGCCGCCCTGCAAGAAGCCTCCAAGGCATCAAAACCACAGTGTAAACCATGCTTCCCCACTTGTTCAGTGGCATGCATCAAATCCTGTAATTCCTTATTATCTGCACATGCAGAAATGGTACCTAGCTTTTGTTTCATAACAGACAGTAGAAATTGCTGATATGTTAGCATATGAAATTGGCAATTTAAAGCTCTAATAGATAAAGTAGCTGAAGCATACACTTTTTTGCCCCATCTCTCCAAAGCTCTGGAATCTTTATCTGTCGGAATAGGGTTTTTAGCAGAAGCGGCCTTAACCCCCTTAGGACCCTGAGAAATGGTTTCTGGGTCAGCAGTAGGATTTTTGTAAAGGAACTGGTGGGAGTCAGGGACCCTGTAATATCTGTCGGGCTTAGCAGGGGCTGGAGGAAAAGAGTCAGGAGTTAAATTAGCCTCAGAAAAGGCATCATCCACAATATCCAAAATAGGAGGAATAGCCAGGGGTCTATGTTGGGGTAGAAGAAGGAAATCCCTAAGTCTTCTCTTAGATTCCGAGTACTCCTGTCCTTCCCAGTGAAAAAGTTCCTTCATGTCATGTAAAGTTTCCCCAAAAGAAAAATCCTCAGGGGGAGAAGCTGAAGGAATGGATTCCTCAGCATCAGAATCCTCATAAGGAGGGAAAACATATTCATGTTCAGATGAAGACACTGAAGAAATAGATGCCTAATCAGAAGAGTCATCGTCCAAATCCTGCCTTGGCCTTTTGTCTGGAGGGGGATGTGAACACCTAATCATGGTTAATAAGTCCTCCGCCATTTTAAGTAGCTGTTTCTGAGATTTGGGTCCCGGATCAGAAGAGGTCTGGGCTGGTGCCTTAGATTTAGAAGGTGTCTTTGGCTTTTCCTTTATCAGAAGCTGTGTAGCCCTGAAAACCCCCTCGGAAGCCGGTACCTGCACAGCGGCTCCGGACCCATCCGAGGGAGCATTGTCCGAAGGTCCTGCAACCTGAGTGCTCAAAGGCCTAGTAGGCTCCTCGTGGGAGTCCATTTCGGCAATTGGTTCTGAAATGGCTGACGACAGGGGCTGCGAAAGCACCTCACTGACGACAGCCGAACCTGTAGCTGGCTCTGCTTGTAAAACGTCATCTGATTTGGACCTCAGAGGCCTGTCCTTATCCTTGCATCGTTTGTGAACTGCGGTAGTCGGAAGCGTGTCCGACGACATTTTATAATTAAATCGCCTACCAAAGTAGTGAAAAGCAAAATCGTACCTTCGCTTAATAGTACGTTGGTTAAATCTAGCACAAAACCGACAACTAGCTACGTCGTGGTCAGGGCCTAATCAAGGAATACAATAAGAATGGAAATTCTTATGAGGTATTTGCTTCCCACAAGAAATGCAATTATTAACTTTTTCTGACATCGGACTGGATCAAGAAAAAAGTTTCCCCAACAGGGTACTTAGCTTTGAGAAGAAGAAGTATGTCTTCGGACTGAAGCACGAAAAAGTATCAGGAGTCAGCCGACCGGCACTTGCGAACTGCTTTCACCGCACGGCATGAAAGACTGGAGAACATGGCGTCGGCTGGCAACTTTGTACTCCCAGCACTCTGACGTCAGGGAGCATGACTGAACGGCCGATGCTGGACCCAGACTTTGGGATTCTGGCCGACCGAGGACTGCCTGCCGGCAGTAAGAACCCTACAGTGATGACTGCAACAGTGAAACACAATGAACATCGTCTTTTTTTCTAACTCTCCTGAAGGTACAGATTGTCACACTGAATGCCACATACCTTCTGAAAGTTTAGCAAAGCTTTGCGTATACTCAGTAGGCTACTGGCTGTTCTTAGGTGAACTGTGACTTGACTTTCAAGCCATGAAAGTCCCATTCTTCTTTGACCATCTATTTCTTTACAAAACCAGTGGCTCAACAAACATATTGAAGGATATGTTTTTAATGCAACTTATTCAAGCCTGTGGAATAAGTTACACTTTAGTTTGAGCAATATACTACTTTCTCTGCCTTTAAGGCTAGGCTGGATGAGTAGGCACAATTTTTTATTTATTTAACATTTGTTTACCAGGAAAGTCCAGCTTTGAATGAAGACAGTTTTCTGCAGAAGCCCAGGGAGAAACACTCCAGACACCTGCCTTTGTAACATGGGAGGAAACCCACAAGAAGGCAGGGAGGATATGTAGACTCCACACAGAAGGCATTCCAGCCAAGAATTGAAACAGAGAACCTCTTGCTTTCAGGTGACAACACTACCACTGCACCATATATTTACATGAGTGCTATCATAAAAGGCCCTGTTTGATCTGTGACATAGGCAGGGTCAGCCTTAGGTTAACTGGCACCCTAGGTGAAGGAGTTTCATGGCACCCTTCCTGCTGCCCCCACACAACACCCAGTGCCCCCATTCTGGCCTACCCACACCATCCAGATTATTTTCTTTGTCCTCTTTCTCCTAGTTTGTCTTACTCTTCAGCGTTTTATTGCATTTACTCATTCATTCAATTCATTTTACATATGCAAGGCTGCCCTCCAATAACTGTGTAGAAAACATCTACATTAAGCAGGAGTCCACAAAACTCCCTGAAGCTATGGGGTGGGGGTGATTCCAGATCCTTCTCAGAAGATGCATTTTACATTTTTTGCAAGTTTTACATCCAGAGATGGCCTAAACAAAAGTCACGATTAAAGAAGAAATTAAGTCTTTGCTCTTCAACTTTGGTTTTCCCTGAATTATTGCCCATATAATGCATTTCATCTTTGTTCCAAACAAACATTTGTCACACATTAAAATATTCCAAATTGCTTCTCAAAATCATAGCAGTCCTGCAAAGCCAGAATAATAAACAAAAAGCAGCAGGAACTAGTCATTTCCTCCACACACAGCCCAGCAATTACAACTACTCTGTGCATTTTAGGTGTCAAATTAAGTAGCCCATTCTATGCCTCTTAAATACCTTTTAGTCCTGCAAAGCCAGATAGTAGTGACTGCTTAAACCTGAGCAAAGGACAAGAACATCAGTTACTTTCACTCAGCTAACCTCAATTCCATAGCTCTCAACCTCTTACCTCCAGAATCTTGGACAAATTAAAAAAAAAAAACAGGGACACATTTTAAAATATTAGGACTATTAACATGATGAGTTGACAAAAAGAATGTGAAATAACATGCATTTTCTGAAGCAAAAGAATTCTATAATTCTAATTATTGTCATCATTTATTAGGTGTAACCCACCATGTTTTCTCCCTAGATTACTAGGAATTAGTAGGAATTAGGAGGGACTCAGCAAAGGTTTGAGCCAAAACCAGAGACAGTTGAGATTCCCCCCCCCCCCCCCCCAGCAATTCCAGCCAAAACTCTCACTTTATAACTGCAGGAATTCTAGCAAAAGCCAAAAACAACAAGAAGACAAAAGTCCAAAAGTATGGACAAATTGTAAATATTGCTCTTTTAAATGTAAGTAGTGGCAAAAATGACAGTTTTTATTATTCATTTATTTTACTTATTTTACATTTGTTGAGCAGGTTAGTCCGGTTGAGGAGACCCAGGGAGAAAAGCTCCACAAATTTACAATGGCATTGTATAAGTCAGATGTAAGTGAATAAATAAAAATGACAAAACATGAAAAAACATATAAAAAGAAAACATTGACATTTTTAAGTAGGAAGCCGTAAAAGCATAGGTACTATTTACAGCTTTTGAATTAGTATGCATTTTCTGAAGGATATGAAGTTAGAAACTCAAATGTTTGTCATTATCTTGTGACTTCAGCCCTTGATGATTTTCCATAAAGCCACAAAATGTTACGAGGAATTCACCAAAAAATATGAAGAGAAAACCTTTACATTCTGCAAAATTCTCAATAGTTGAAATGTATGCTGATGCTGCCCATGTAATAATGTTCACCTTTTCTAGTCCAAACATTTAAGTTGCTATACTTTAAAGTAGTCCAGAATCACAAATCTATAACTAATTCAAAATATCTGGTTGATCTTTCAACAGTACATAATAATAATAATAATAATAATAAATACCTCACTGCTTTTTATCTCACACCATTCCTCTATTGTCCATAATTTTATTAATTTGAAATGCCCTGATTCTTAAGTTGAATATACAGCTATTCAATAAAAGCAGACATTAAAGTTCAGTGTTTTGATACAAAAAAAAAAAAGAAAAAAAGATTCATATTGATGCAGGTACTCGGTACTGTGAACACCACCACTTTGCACGTGCCAGTTTGAAAGTTGTGAGATCTCTGCTCTGTGACCTTGCAACATTCAAGAATAAGCTCATATTGTAAGGTCAAGTCAAGTAGTGTACCTCTTCCCTGGGTACCATTGATGGGTGTGTCTTCTTGTAGCAGTGTACTGTGTTTTTTTTCTTTTCTTTTTAAAGCAATGAAACAATATATTTTGTTGTTCTAAAAATAAACTACTAAATAAATTCAAGAGCACCTTTCCAAACAGTGTCCTAGACAATTGCCTAGTCCACCTATGGATAAGGCTGGTTATTGAGGTAGGCACTATTAAGCACTCATATTGGGTGGTGTGAACGTTTAATTCTGTCTATTTAATGGTGTATATGTCTAGGTTTCCTAGGGGCCCTGTTCTGGCTTTTAAAGTCTTGTTGCTATTGTTTCTATGTTGCTACATTACTACATTTTGTCCAGAGAGGTTACGTATACTGCATGATATCCCACTCTGGAAAAATGTCATGATACTGGGGGAAAAAATCTATGTATAAAAGCAAATGTTAAGTGATCAATCTGAAATAATTGACATGGTTTATGGTGGTGGAAACACTGCATGTATTTATGTATCAGTGCAATAAAATGAAACTGGTTACTGTATTTATTATTTCTTTCATTTTAATTATAAACTACTGTCAGAGTTGTAGACAGACAGGACTGCAGTGAAGAATATTTAATCCTCGGACATATCCTGAATAAGGCACACTTGCCCCCCTCCCATTTCTGTAAACTTTATGTAACCTATAACCTTGCACATGATACTTGCAACAAATTGTTCTGCAGTTTTCTTGATAAGCTACACATCTTCTATTATTGATGGTGATCATCTTGGACCACTGCCATAATATGGACAAAAACATAGAGAAGTGTTAAGCTACACAGAGCAAATGTATTAAATGTTTTATAACAGCAGTAAAACCTTGTTTGGTGTTTCTGGGGTCCATGACAGTATTGTTATTCATTGTGACCAATTTGCTTCACTTTGTTCATAGCATATGATGTTGTTCACCGACTAAGTTCTGGTAGGTTAGTTGCCTTATTTGCTGGAGTTCCACTGTTGGAGATAAATGTCTGTGCTTAGATGTTGATGGCATCTGTAGAGTGGAGCTGATAATATCTTAGTATTCTAGGGCACTTGGTTTCTTAGTTACACAACATTATTTTTCTCACATTCTGTTTCAAGATTAAGGTCATAGGAGTCCTTATTTGAATGGTACTAAGTTGTGTTCATGTTTTCCAGATATTTACATATACACTTTTAATTGATGACTTTGAGCACTTGCCCTATGCAGTATATGCTATACCTGTAACCTGTGACTCTTACCTATAAACAGTAAACATTTCATTAACTTTTTTGCCTTTATTTATGACATTCTTTATGATGATTATTATTATTATTGTGTGTGTGTGTTTTCTCATTTTATTTGTTTATTTCGGTGTACTTATTTTTTGTTTGTAGATAATTTTTGCAAAGGATTGTAATAAACATGATTTTGTTAACTTCTTTATGTATGAAAAAAGGAAAAAGTGGCCAGCTCTAGATATATTAGTACACTGTATGTCTGTATATGTGTGTGTGTGTGTGTGTGTGTGTGTGTGTGTGTGTGTGTGTGTGTGTGAGAGAGCGAGATATCTTTCAACTTTTAACTCCAGAGTTATGGACAAAGCCTAAAATAATAAGGGAAAATTGTACATCTTAGGTAAACTTGCTAGTGATATTAGCTCAAAGCAATGTTTAACTTTAGAAGGGATAAAAGATAAATTTAAGAACAAATTAGTGGTGTCTCTCCCAAAAAAAATCTTCAGAGTTGACGGGTGTGCGAGTGTTGGACCTTTATGAGGTACGAGTGAAAACTGATTACTTTTTATTTCAATAAATTAATAAATAAAACATTTAGCAGCAAGCCTACAATAACAAGATGGAGGAGGGTTGTTAATGGTATTCAGTACTTTCAGAGAGACCCAGATATTCCCCACCCTGCCAACTATCTTTTCCCGTTATAACTGGTGGTGATTGTAGATGCAAGTTCAGATGATTTGCTAATAATTTGTTTTGTATTCTACAGGGATCAGTTTGCAAACATTTAAATATCACTTGTAAATATTCTTCTTTGCCATTTAATGAAATTATTTACTACAGCTGTAGCCCATGCTGAAACAAATTTTGGTATGCTGTTGTGTTTTGATAAATGATTTACACTTTAATTTACTGAAAAATTGTGTTATGGACTACAGTTGACCCAAGTAATTTTATTTATATATATATATATATATATATATATATATATATATATATATATATATATATATATATATATATATATATGGTACTACGAAAGATGGGCAGCACATGTCGTCCCTCCCCTGGCTTTCAGATATTGGCTAAAGCTTTATCCACCCTTTCAGAGCCTTTTAGGCAATGCCAAAAAGACAAAACTACCAACATAGTGAAAATATTTTTTTTATTATGTCCAGTGGAGATAGATGTTAACAATACCCAAATCAAATCTTACTGTCTCTAATAACTATTCTGATAAATTAAAACAGACTGAATGATGTCTGTAGCATCTGCACTCATTCTACTGTCTGTAAATTCTGTATTCAGAATGTGAAATCATACTGTCTCAAATAACAGTGCTGATAAACTGACATAGACTGAATTATAATGTCCATAGCTTCTGCCCTCATTATACTCAGAATTATTTCTTTTCTCCTGAGTAACATAATTAATATTCTGGAATGCTGGATATTTGACCTGACTTCTGCACTCAGTCTCTAGTGTCTGTACCAAACTTCTTTGGACTGCACTGCAATGACTTTCTGCTCATCAATCCGAATGAACTAACTCCGTCACTGTGTCTGAAATATCTCCTAGTAATACCAAAAGCCTGTACATTTCTACATGCCTCTTTAACCTTGGTTCCCAAGCCTGTTTTTACTTAATGTACTGCACATTCTATTAGCACATTTTATTCTTATCAGTATTCTTGACAGAAGGTTACCAAAACGTTCGTTTTTTATTGAATCTCTCTCTACCCTCATCCAGCCCTATACCCCAACTGTGCCCACCGTAGCTCCCAACAGCATCTTCTACAAGTATATGTACCCCCAAAAAATTGGTAAACTCCTCTACAGCTACTCAGTGGCAAATGCTTGGAATAAATTACCACTAAGTGTTAGACAGATCTCTAACCCCAACTCTTTCAAAACAACACTAATGGAAACTCTGTATATATCATGGACATGCTTATGCTATGACCCAACTTAAACCACCTTCCCTCCTATAATACTATTGCAGGAACCTTTTCTCCTGCCTCTGTCTGCCTCTGCTTCTAATAAAGTCTACTAACAGTCAGTAGTTTCTAAAGCTTCCACAGCTGTATTCTTGGAAGTTGGCCCTTGCCCTGGACTTATCTCCTGTTTATATATTTGTTGTTTTCTGTTTTACAAACTTATCCATATTTTCTGCAAACTTCGTACTATGTTATATTTTCAATTTAATGACCATTTTCTAACATGTTCTTTCAACATACATCTCATACATATTGTAATTATTGTAATTTTAGTTATAACTCTGTCATGTGATTACTTATGTTACTTGTACTTTTTGGAGCTTTTCTCCTCAGGCTGCCACTGAAAAAGGGCTGCTGTCCAGTCTGACTAACCCGCTCAACAAATATCAATGTCAAATAAATGTCAAATCTGCATGTAAAATGAAGATATACTTCTGCTTTAATATGGCTACATTTCTAGACTTATGAAAACAGAATACTATACTTTTGTCTAACAAACTACATTTAAATGAAACCTGATCTGAGGGTAAAACAGTAAATATTGCCTACTTCGACCTGGCCAAGGCATTTGACACAATTCCCCATTCACGCATTATAAATAAACTCACAAAACTGGGCATAAATCCCCTATGTCACCAGATGGAGAGCCAATTCGCTCACAGACAGGACACATATGGTTAAAGTGGGTGAATACAGATCCAGCAAGAGGTCATTTACTAGTGGTGTGCCACACAACTCAGTGCTGTGACCACTCCTGTTCAGAAACGATTTGTTCTCTGAAGTCAAAGGTAATGTGGAAGGCCTCTGGATGATATAGTTTGCCAATGACTGTAAGCTAGGGGCAAACACTGAATCCCCTAATGATGTAGCTATCCTGCAGGAGTGTTTAGATCAGACAAATGACTGGTGCCAGACCCATGATCTAAAACTATACGTGCAAAAATGCATTAACCTATGCTCTGGAAAGTCAAATACACCAGCAAATTATAACATCAATAGCACACCTCTAAGAGTAGATTCGAGGTGGTAGATCTAGAATCAGAGACAGATAGATAGCTTGAACTTTGACCACCATGTGTCCACAATGGAGATGAAGTCTTTCTATGTGACACAGCTTATAAGTAAAGGTATAGCATGCAGATCCGAGGAAATTATAGTCCTGCTGTACTCAGCCACCATTAGACCAATAATAGAGTACAATGTGCCATTTGGCAGGTACTTGGCCAGACACTTACAGCAGCTGAAGCGACCTCAGAGATTCTTCACAAAGAAAGTACAGGGTGTAAACAACATGTTCTGTGCAGATAGGCTAAACGCCCTATCCCTTTACTCTGTCTCCCACAGACTATTAAGGGGTGACCTATGCCTGACCTACAAGACACTCACAAATCCAGCCCTGATGAAGCTGCAATGCATCTGCAAGTAAAACAGCATGAGGGTCACTAGATTTAGGGATCTAAACTTTCTCAGCAACTCAAACAAAACAAATAAAATGTGCTAGAGAGACTGATATGTGTCGCAGAGATTCACCCTTCTTTGGAACAGGCTTCCTATTCCTCTTGTTAAGCAGAAATCCTCCCTGGACCTCTTCAAATGCAGTTTGGATCAATGGATGGGGAATCAAATTCACACCTGGGGCAGTGCCTATGTTCCTTATGGACAGGGGGAAATCTATAAGATGATCAAGGCATAGGAACACAACCCATCCCATCCTCTTGACATATATATCGGGTAAAATCAGTTTATATTGGCTTGGCTTGTAAGGGCTCTTAAATCATTAGCTTAGAAATCTCTTTTGAACCTATGAATCTGTGCCATGACTGATGCTTGGTTTAAAGCAACAGAAAGTACTCCAGCAGTGCAAGTCTACAGTGCCTTCTACACATTTAGATCAATACCAGCACAGATTGGGGCTAAAGGAGGAGGTGTCTCAAGCTACATCAGCAACAAACATACTACCAGGTTTATTAAAAAGTGTAATGCCATGAAGTTCATAAATGTGCAAGTCACCACACATAAAATCCTTCATCATATCATGGCTAGCTACAGGTCACAATCTATGCCTCTTGAGTCTCATCTTTCTTACCTAAACCGACAAGAGGTGCTGGCCATCCAATAAAACACCCTATTCGTGGGTAATTTTAACTACCTTTCTATAGTCTGGGAAGCATACACTGCCTCAAACTCACAGACAAAAAGATTCCTGGACTTTATTAACATAAACACTCTGGAATAGGGAACATATTGGATCTGGTACTCACAGACTTGAGTTGCACCCCCCCCCCCATGTTATGTCCTCACTAGTGAGATTGGATCACAAAGCTGTCTCCTTGGAAGTAAAAATCAACCCAGAAAAGCCAGCTAAACCAGAAACAGTTAGGAATTATTCTAAGGCAAACTACATTCTGTTAAGTTACTGACTGTCAAAATTTCAGGCTCCCCTTAACCCCAAGACCACAGCTACCTATGCAGAATTATTCACAGAGCTCCTATGCAAACATGTGAGTGGCTGCATTGCGGCTGCCTTACCTATCCAAAATAAACCCAAAACAAGCACTAAAAAACAACCCCCACTGGTGGATCCTCACCTTAGCATGGTATATAATATAATAAGAAAACTCATGGCCAAAATCAAGAAGAGCAACTTTCTTAACAAGTGCTCTCTTATATAACTAAGCAAGAAACTAAGAGGAGAAATTAAGTCTAATAAGATCAGCTATGAGGTCAGAATAGCCTTGCAGGCTAAGGACAATTACACAGCCTTCTTCAGCTATGTCTGGAATCTTAAAAGGAAACACACAGCAGTGTGCTGAACTGGTGGCAAATGAAACTACCTTTACTGATCAGGGTGACAGCTAATCTACTGGCTGATAAATTATGCTCAGAACTATACCCCCACGCCCCCCAGCTCCACAAGGTGAAATTCCCTACAACATACTTCCCTCAACTATTAGCAGGGACCAGGTGTGCCAGCTCTTGCTAAAATAAAGAACACTCCCTCCAAGGGTCCTGACAGAATCTTTGGTTGCTTCCTGAACAGTCTAAAACATAACCTATCAGGACCAGTTGGCACACTCTTCAACTGCATCCTTGAAACAGTCTATGTTCCAAGTGACTGGAGGACCACAACAGCCATTCCCCTCCGTAAGGCAGCCCATCAACCAACACAGGAAACTACAGACTCATCAGTCTAACAAGTCTAATATGCAAAGCCATGGAATGAGTTATCATGGAAATGACAAACAAAGACATTGGTAACCTTTACACACTGGACTCATCTCAATTTGGCTTTAAGGGAAGGTCATGCCTACCCAACCTGGTTTGCTTCTTTAAGAGGGTCACCAAGGCAATGGATGCAGGTAAAATAGTGCATACCACTTATCTTGACCTGGCCAAGGCATTTGATGCAGTACTCCACTCAGGCATCGTTGACAAGCTCTCTGAGCTAAGCATTAATCCCGACATAACTCTCTGGATTGCCAGCTGGCTCACAGACAGGAACCAAGAAGTCAGCTTCGGTGAGACCGCCGCTGCCAAGAGACCAGTCACCAGTAGAGTACTCCAGGGCTTCTTGTTTGGCCTGCTGCTGCTTAACATCTGCTTCTCAGAAGTCAACAGTAATATTCAAGGTCTCCAGTTTACCAAATTAACAGATGACTGTAAATTGGGAATTATTATAAATTCCTTCCAAGACACCAACATCTTGGAAAAGGGTTTAACACAAACAAATGATCGATGCAAAAGCCATAGCCTAAAGCTCCATGTTAAAATGCCTTATGATGCCCTTTGTAAAACTGTCAACCCAAGTTAATTACTCCACTGATGTAACAACCCAGTAGTAAGGGATCTGGGAACATATGCAGACAACAATCTGCCTTTGATCAACATATAGCTAAGATAATAAGAAAATCATTTTATATCACCAAACATATAGGTACAGGTATGGCATCCAGGTTCAAGGAAATTATAGTACCACTCTACTCAGCCATTATCAGACCTACCATTGAATACATGCCCCCCCCCACACCATTTTGCATGTATCTAACTAGACACTTACAACAGCTCGAACGCCCACAAAGGATTCTCACCAGGAGAATTCAGGGCATGAATTGCCTATCCTGCACTGATCACCTAAAGGATCTGTCTCTGCATTCATTCCTACAGGCTGCTGAGAGCACCCAAGCATCTGGTGATTGCCAGAGTAAAATATGTTTGTGGTAAATGTTAGTAATACAAGTTTACAAATACAAACTAATCTGCATTGCAGGACTTTGATGGTCAGTCATGGTTAACACATCAAACATTTGTTTGCTGGTATCCTTGCATTAGAATTTGAATATCTGAATAATTAGGTAACTACAGTTGTATCACCACAAACCCAGTTGGAAGCAAACTCCGTTTGAGAAACTCCGTTTAATAAAAAAAGCAGTCCACATTAACGTATAACACACACAATATCCGTTTTCGTCGTCAACTTCATCAGATGGTTAAAACAACCCACACTACCTGTTTAAATACAATTTTATCCCTTCAAACATCCAATAGGAAACCAAAAGCAATTAATAATTAACTAGTGCTCTTCTAAAAAATAAATATGTATGTGTGTATAGGACACTAAAATACATCAGTTACATTAAAACATTACATTTCCCCTAAATATTATACAATCACATGTATTTTAAAAACATTTAAAACCATTGTTAAATTTAATTCAAAACAAAAAATATAAGCTGTTAAAAAGACTTAGAGCTCCCTCCTGTGTCAAAAGTGTGTATGTGTAATAAATAAAGAACACACAAGGTTAAAGGACTTTTAACTTTTACAGTTTGGCAGATCTTAGTTTTAGTACTGGCGCTAAAGATATCATATCATTTAGACCCGGAGGTCTATTAGCTTCCAAGATTAGCTGCCAGTACAATTCTCTGTACTCCACCAGGATCTCCCACATCCCACCCCTTGGGTCCAAGGGAACTACCTCAAGTACAAAAAACTGAAACCCTTTTGTTTTACATGTCAAACTGTGTTTATACAATGCATTGTTGTCACATTTGTTTCTAACATCGTACAGGTGTTCATAAATGCTTTGTTTTAGTTTTCTCTCAGATTTACCTACATAAAAGGATTCACATTCATTACAGGTAACTAAATATATAATCCCCTTGGAATCACAATTAACATAGGTGTGTAACAATAATTTCCTTCTCCTAGCTTCCAAATAAAAGGAATCTCCTATTTTAAGGTAAGCACAGTAATTACACCTCCCACATTTGTACAATCCTTTCTTCACCCTAGTTGACTTACCTTCCTTAAACTTGTTAGAGCCCCTTTCTAAAACATTCTTTATGGTACTCCCCTTACGGTAGGTATATGTTAAAGGTTCATCAAATATGTATTTTAAATCCGAGACCTTAGAAAAATTGTCCCATTCCCTATCTATTATCGTTCTCACAACACTAGACTGTCCATCATAGGTAGTGACAAACCCTGAGTTGAACTTATTGCTTACCCCGGTACTCGGTTTATCATCTTTACCTTTTTCAGGGGAACTTTTCCCCAAAATAGGGGCAAATCTACTCTTCCTTTCATCCCATACTTCTTTCGAAAGCTTGTCAAACAACTCACCAGGGTATCCTCTGTTTAAAAATAACTCTTTCAGTTTCAACACTTCCCCCGTAAAGGTTTCATCATCTGAGGTCATCCTACACATTCTAACCAGTTGCCCTTTCATTACCCCCTTCTTCTGATGTAGTGGGTGGGCACTAGTGTAATGCAGGTAAGAGTTTGAGAAGGTTTCCTTTCTGTGAATCCTGGATACAAAATTTCCATTTTTCTTCTCTATATTAACATCTAAATAGGTTAACTCATGTTCATTGAATTTGTAAGTAAAGTCAAAAAACTCAGTTGTACCTTTAAGGTATTCCACAAATTCATCAAAATTGTTTGAATTCCCTCTCCATAAAAAACAAAGGTCATCTAAAAACCTTCCATATAGTGTCCAATAACGTTTAAAAGGGGACTTTAATAAGTATTCATTCTCCCAATAGGTCATAACTATATTAGCATAAGTAGGGGCACAATGTGCCCCCATAGCCACTCCTTTTTCTTGTTTGAAATATTCACCTTGAAAAAAGATGAAGTTGTTTTTTAACACCAATTCCATTAGTACCAAAATAGTCCTAAACTCATTTTGGGAAATTTCCTTGTATCCTGTCAACATCTCCTCAAACCAGGTCAACTACATCTAAGGTCCCAAAAGCCAATTCATCATCATACAAAGTGGGTTTTATCTTTTTGCTTTTTTTTCATTAAACAGAGTTTCTCAAACGGAGTTTGCTTCCAACTGGGTTTGTGGTGATACACTGTGTTTACTGGCTTCTCTAGTATCATCGATCCGTTTTTTGGTTACTAATTAGGTAACTACCACAATTTTTGCAGTCGTCATAATAAACTTGGTTAGACATAGTCCATTGATATCAGCTTTCATAGCAGAGAAGTTAGTGTGTGTGTGCGTGTAGACCAGTTGGCAAACAGAGACCACTTGCCATAATGGTTAGGGTATTTGCCTCCCATACAAAACATACACGGTTTGATTCTGACCTCCAACCAATTCCTGTACAGAGTTTGCATGTTCTCCCAGTGTCTCTGTGGAGTTCTTCCACCTCCCAAAAACATGCTAAGTATTTCCATGTCAAACTTACCCAAGAATGGAGTTGTTAGTAGCAGCGCAGACTCTAAATAGTGGCTTAATAGGGGGACGATTTGTACAGACCAACCAGGTTGGGCATCACCTATGGTGCACAGAATTCTCAAGATAGGAGAACACAGATCATGGACTGCATGCTGTGTCAGGGTTAGCACTCACTGATGTAAAAAAATTGTACTAGGTGTTGTGTTGACTAATGTCACCAAATGGCATGGGTATTGAGGACCTGATCTACACCAGGAACCCACATCAGAAACTCATGCTAATAGTGGTTAATAAGCTACTGGCCAGCTGTGTCCAGATGCCTAGCTTTGATTGCAAACATGAGCTAAGAACTCAGGATGCAACTTGGAAATAGATGACATAATAGAGGCTGGACATCCTAGGAAACAAGATGGAAGGCAGTGCACTTTGCTTCGGATCCAGAGTCTTCTACTCAGGAGGAGGACATATTAGAAATGGGATAAGCCAGGTATGGAAATAAGGTGGGAATTATGGTAAGGTGAAGGATGTCATCAGAATTAATGAGAGCAATATTCATAATCTCAGCCCATGCCCCACATTGTGCAAGCAGGACATCAACAGTTTGTGAAAAACTGGATATGAGAACTGCCAAGGCCCACACGGGTGGGGCAACAGAAATAAAGAAGGAGAGGTCATTCTCATTCTAGACTTCTGGAAGATGTTTTTATGGTGGCCATCACATGGCTCAGCAAGAGACAGTCACAAGATCACAGTCACCCACAACATAAGCCACTGGTTGCCACAATCAGCTCAGAAAAGGTTCTAAGGTCAACAGTGACTAGGATGAGACTTGGAAGCTGATTCAAGAGAAAGCACAAAAGTTCAAATAATCACTCAGAAGTCTAGCACCTCAGAAAGAAGAGAAAGGTGGAGCTGGAGAAGAATGTCAGTGTCTCAAAACAGCATGTGTTAGGACTATAGAACAAAAAGCAGCCTAGCCAGGTATGGAAATAAGGTACATAAGAAAAACTGGTGGTGGAATGCAGAAGTCCAAGAAGTCATCAAAAGAAAAAAGGAGTACAGGAAAAAGTCGAAGACAGAAAAGACAGACCAGGCAAGGAAGTAATATAGGTTGGCTAACAAAGAGGCTAAGAGAGGAATTGCAATAGCAAAGAACAAGGCATTAGATGCACTCTAGCAACTTCTGGAAAGTAATTCAGTATGAGTCCAAGAAACTCTATCAGGTTACAAGGCAAAGACAGAAAGAGAAAGAGAAAGATGATAGTCAGATACCCTTCATAAGGGATGCCAGCAAAAACCTGCTCACCAATCCACAGGACATAAAAGGCAGATGGAAGGAGTACTTCCAACAACTTCTGAATGAAAAAAATCCCACAGAAGCTGTGCTGCCCCAGACACAGCCTACAATGAAAGAAGAGAACGTGCCCTCCCTTGAAGAAGTAAGAACAGCACTAAGCAAAATGAAGTCGGGGAAAGCAGCAGGCAAAGATGAAGTCAAAGCAGATATGATAAAGATGTTGGGTGAGATAGGGGAGAAATGGCTCTTGAGGGAACTCAAAACAGTATGGAGGGAAAGGTGTATCCCAGCTGACTGGAGAAGAAGCATACTAGTGCCAATGTTCAAGAATAGAGGGGACATTCACAACTGTGGGCAGTATAGAGGTGTCAAACTCCTGTAACACTGCATGAAAGTGAGAGAGGGTGTGTGCGTGAAAGTGAAAGAGAGTGAATGATAAACAAGTACACAGAGCAGTAGAAAGCAAGATGGGAGATGAGCAATTTGGATTCAGATCAAGAGACAGCACAAGTGAGCTGATGTTTGCAGTCAGACAGACATTGAGAAGAAGCTTGAGATAAGGAAAGAGTCCGACTGGGCATTCCAAGACTTGGAGAAAGCATATGACAAGGTCCTAAGAAAACTGATATGGACAGTTAGGCGGTGATTCAGAGTCCCAGAAACACTATTAGAATTATAGCAGGCTATGTACAAGGACACAATGACTCAAGTATGAACAATGTTCAGTCTCAGAGATGGGTTCCAGTAAGAGTGGATGTGTATTAGGGTTCAGCACTGACCCCTCTGCTGTTTACACTGGTGAAGAACTACATTAACAAATACATTGGAGGGGTCAGATGAACAAAGTTGCTGTATGCAGATGATGTGGCATTATATGCAGACTCTGAGCAAGAGCATCAACAAAAATTACAGAAAAGGAACACAAAACTGAAGGCACGTGGGATGAAACTGAGTACAGATAAAACACTTATAATAGCAGAAAATGGGCAAAATCAGTAGTGGAACAGATTAACAGCTTCAGGTATCTGGGAGGAGTGGTAGAGGAGAAGAAAAATCTGAATAAGAAGGTCAAAGCTAGAATCCCAGGGGCTACAACCAAATGGCACAGAATATCTGGGGTAGTATTTCACAGAAGAATGCTAAAGAAGCTGAAAAGTAAGACGTACAAAACAGTAAGGACATCAGTACTGCTGTGTTGTACAGAAACATGGGCAGTAAAGACACAGCAGTTGAGGAAGCTAGAGATGAAGTGCCTGAGAAGGGTGGTAGGATGCACACAGTGGGACAGATGAAGAAATGAGGACATCAGAGTAGAAGCAAAGTAGCTGCAATTGTAGGCATGGTCAATGAGAACAGAGTACAGCAATTTGAGCATATGTGCAGAAAAGCAGAAGACAATCTGGTGAAGAAAATTTGGGACATACAGGAAGAAGGAACACGGAATAAGGGCATCCAGAAAAATGGTGGATGGACTGTGTGAAGATCTATGACAGTCAGGCATGATTGTTGAAGAAGGTAGTAGAGTGGCATTGAAGCAAGAGAGATGGCAACAACTGACAACACTCTGAACCAATGAGGAATGTGTGTGTGTGTGTGTGTGTGTGTGTGTGTGTGTGTGTGTATGTGTGTATAGATAGATATATCTATATATATATATATATATATATATATATATATATATATATAGGTAGATAAATTCCATTATTCCATTGATACTAAGTTTCACAGCAGACAGGGATGCACAATATTTTATATATATATAAATATATATACACTCTCACACACACACATACATATATATATATATATATATACACACACTCACACGCACTCTCACACACACACTCATACACACACACACACACACACACACACACACACACACACACACACACACACACAAACATGCATACATATATATATATAAAATCCTGTGTAACACCAGTGGTGATGCTTTTCATTCTAGAGCAAACAACCCCAGTACGTACTGTAGGGTTTCTATTACAAAGTCAAACTAAACAAGTCTGAACGTTGTAATATCGAACCCTAATGTCTGAAAGTGAAAAAAAGCGAAGGCACGGCACATCCACATTTTTCCCAGGGAAAACAATCGGTGGGCCGTTTTCGGGGCTTTGCTATTTCTTCCACTGTGGTGCAATCTCGGTTGGTATATTTAAGTAGGCGGGGCGTGGAAGCGAAGCCCCCCACTTCACTTTAAGTTTAAGTTTTTTTTTTTTTTTTCACAGAACAGTGATTGTTTTCCCTGGGGAAAAAAAATCATTGTTCTGTGCTTTCGGTTTTGTTGGGTTTCAGACATAAGGGTTCGATATTACAATGATAAAACTTTTGTAATTTCGACGTTGTGATATAGACCCCGTACTGTAGGCCTCATTCACCCTTTCCAAGAACTCAGTCAGGTTGAGCACACATAAAAGCCAAACTGCTGTGAGTGTTTGTCGTTTTTGCATTTAAGTTACCTGTAGCACATTGCATTTAAGTTACCTGGCACTTGCTCACTAAAGCAATTATATAAGTCAGCTCTAAAAAATTAAAAGCACTACACCCTCACAAACTGCCCTTGAGTACCTTATTCCCCATTGGCCCTTTTTTTCAATTATAAAGGAATTCCCAATACTATTCTAGCATGTCCAAAGGTCAGTTGTCAATCTCCTCTCCGGTCCAGCTGGTGAATCTGGGAATCTTGAGGCAATGTTACAACTGCCTCATGTACACAGACAACCCTCTCCTCCTCCCAACAAATTCCAACACATGTGAGAGATGCAACCATATAGCCAAACTGGAGGCAAAGCTCTCTCAACTCAGTACTGGCGTAACCAGTCAGGAGGAGAAGGAAACCACACTCACTACAATTCCAGTCTCACATAGACCTACCACGACAACAAACCAAACACATAAACACACAAAAACATACTGGAGGCTCTAAATAAAAATCTGCCTAAGCAGCAGAGACCTCCAAAGCAGACACCCAAGCAACCGCTACCCCAAAACAAAACACGTGCAACACATAGCTCACAAAGCCAGTGTGCCGAACAGTCACAGCCCTTAAGGCTAAACAACACACCTGATACAGTTGTAATAGGTGACTCTATCGTCAGGCACACTGACGTCCCGCTCACCAGGCTGAACAAGGAGAAGGTCACGGTGAGCTGCCTGTCGGGCGCTAGGATCTGCCACATAACACAAGCACTCAGGTCACTCCAAGGCAAGTACAAATATGACTCAGTCATTGTCCATGCTGGTGCGAATGACCTGAGACGTACCTCCCTGGACTACATGAAAAGAGACATAGAGGAGCTCTCTGAGCATGTAGTCCAGGCCGGTATGACCCTGACCTTGAGTAACATCTTACCCTCACCAAGAATGATGCCACAATATGAAGACAAGATGATCAATTTCAACAATTGGCTTAAGTGTTGGTGTCATTCAAAGGGGATCCAATGCCCGTCAGCCTGGGATGACATGCTTGACAAGCCACGATGCTTCGCTAGGATGGCTTGCACCTGTCACCCCTGGGCTTTCGGATATTGGCAAAGGCTCTTGCTACCCCCATAGTGCCTTTTTTAGGCAAGGCTCAAAAGACAAACCCACCTCCATAGGTATCACAAGGGATAAGAAACTAAGAGTAATGCTACTCAACGCCAGAAGTCTAAACCTCAAGATGCACGCACTCAAAACTCTCCTTAGCATGGAGAACATCGATATCTGTGCAGTAACAGAAAACTGGTTCAAGGCTCCCGAGAGCACCCCAGCACTACCAGGTTATACCTCATACCATGCTTTTCGGCCCCAAAACTTGGACCGGACCACAAAAGGAGGGGGAGTATCAATATTCGTCAATGATACCCACACCTCCAGGTTGGTGGCACAGCACGAAGCATCAGGGACTATCCATGCGCAACTAACTGTGGGTAAAACTGCCTTCCAGTTTATAGCCTGCTACAGACCACCCTCCCAAACACAGGAACCCCACTTGGCCTTCCTGAGAATACTGGAAAATATGAAGGTCTCTCCAAACACCATTATATTGGGCGACTTCAACTACCCAAACATGGACTGGGAGCATTACTCTAGCTCCAACACCCTAGCCCAAAGGTTCCTAGAATTTATAAACTCAAATGCTATGGAACAACTTGTTACCACTCCCACAAGAGGGGAAAACATACTGGACCTGATCATCACCAACATGGGGACACTATGCTCCAGACCAGAAGTGTATCCCTCACTGGTAAGATCAGACCATAAACTAATCTCACTGGATATTCACATCCCGACCCCACCCCCTGCCCAGAAAACCACAGTGAAAAACTTCTCTAAAGCAAATTTCACATGCCTCAAAACCGAGGCGAAATCCTTCAAAGTCCCCGGGCCTGTGGAAAATACTGCTCAGACCACAGAATCCTTTATAAACGCATTCTATGAACACCTTCAGGAATGCATGGATCATGCAATCCCAAATAAAACCAAGACCCAATCCTCCAAAGGCAGACGTCCTGTCTGGTGGACCCCAGCCATAAACAAACTATACAATAGAAGGAGGAAGCTACTACATGATAGAGCAAAATCCCAAAAAGGGAAGGCATCTCTGATCAGTATTAGCAAAAAACTACGGGCACTCATAAAATCGTCTAAGGCCAGCTTCGAGAGAAAAATTGCACAGGACACTAAGGATAATCACAAGGCTTTCTTTAGTTATGTTAGGAACCTGGGTGGGAATTCCCAGATATGTTCAGAATTAGTCCAAAATGACAAAAAATCCACCGAGCCCACAGACATTGCCAACATCCTAGCTGACAGGTTCAGTGCAAACTTCTCCCCCCTCTCCCCACCAAAAGGGCAAATATCTATCCCAACAGAGTGCTGCCCCCCCTGACATCTCAGATGCTCAAGTAAGAGCTGCCCTCTTCAAAGCAAAAAACACAGCATCAATGGGACTAGATGGTGTCCTGGGCTGCGTCCTACATGAACTCCAAGAAGAGCTAAACCCAAACATAAAACTACTGTTCAATCTTAGCCTTACTACAGGATATGTACTCAAAGAGTGGCGTACAGCAACAGTGGTCCCTCTCCACAAAGGTGGTGCCTCAACGGATCCTGGAAACTATCGCCCCATAAGCCTGACTAGCTTGGTCTGCAAAGCTATGGAAAGGATCATCATGGACCTTATAAATAAAGATATTGGGGACCTACAGACACTGGATCCTACCCAGTTTGGCTTTGTTAAGGGCAGATCCTGCCTCTTAAACCTGGTCGATTTCTTTGAAACAGTCACCACGGCCAATGACGAGGGGAAGGTGGTCCACACAGCCTATCTGGACCTCGCAAAAGCCTTCGATACAATACCCCACTCAGGCATTATAGATAAGCTCACCAGCTTAAATATAAACCCCTATATCACTAGATGGGTTGCAAACTGGCTCAAGGACAGAACCCACATGGTTAGAACTGCTGGAGCCATGTCAGACTCCAAACCAGTTACAAGTGGCGTCCCACAAGGCTCAGTCCTGGGATCTCTCTTGTTCGGTATATATTTCTCGGCGGTACAGGCCAACACGGAAGGACTGTGGCTGACCAAGTTCGCAGATGACTGCAAACTGGGCACCATAATCAACTCTCCAGCCGACACAAGCATCCTCCAAAAGGGCCTCATAGAAACAGACAACTGGTGCCAGAGCCATGGCCTCAGGCTAAACGCCAAAAAGTGTATAGTCATCCCCTTTGGCAAAACAAAGTGCCCACAAATTACCACATAGGTGGTAATCCATTAAGTACAGAAGAAGTCATTAGGGACCTGGGGACCCAAGTTGATAGCAATCTCTCATTTGACAACCACGTGGCCAAAGTGGTTAGAAAAACATTTTATACAGCCCACCTAATCATGAAAGGATTTCACATCTAGATCAGGGGAGGTCATCGTACCTCTTTACTCATCCCTCATCAGGTCCAAAATTGAGTACAATGCCCCTTTTGGGATGTACCTTACCAGACACCTGCAGCAACTGGAAAGACCCCAAAAGTACCTCACCAAGAGGATCAAAGGGCTCAAACAGATGCCATATGCTGCCCGGTTAAAGAAACTCCAGCTCTACTCAGTGGCATACCGCCTGCTCAGAGGCGATCTGTGCCTGATGTATAAAGCCATGTCCAATCCAGAATTAATGGACATGCTGCACCTCAGAAAATCCAAATCCCATCGAGCTACGCGCTCGAGAGACTTGAACCTCAGCACTGAAATAAATAGGACATGCTGGAGGAACAGATTCATAACCCAGAGGCTCCCTTCACTCTGGAATAAAATCCCAGTCCAGGTTAGGCAGAATCCCACATTGACTCTCTTCAAGAGGAATCTTGATGAGTGGATGGGAGATCATAGGTTTACCCCGGCTATCACTTCTGTGTCACTGTTAGACAGAGGCACAGTATACTAACCTCAAAAAAAGGCAAAGCAAAATTAATTTAAAATGGGTGGCGAAAGCCAAACACACTCTGGCTAGGCTTATAAATGCCCTAGGGCAGATAGCCTAGTATGAACCTATGAACCTGTAAGGTCACCTGTATCATTGTTAATTACTTCAACTATAGTGCACTCACTATCCTTGCAAATAAGAGGACCACCATTATGCAAGGACACCACAACAGCAGTACTGCATACCTTGGGGATACAACACATAGACAGCCTCACGTTGAAGAGCTAATTGGATTTCATGCCTCCCAACAGAAAATACACATTTTTATCTGCTGAGGAGTAGGAATTTCAACTGGATGTCATTGGATTTGGCTGATGAGGAACCAACACTACCTGCAATACTACATAAGATTTTTGGAAGGCATATTTGTTTTTTTTTTTCCATGAAAGTAGTCATCCACTGGATAGTTATATGGAAACCCAATCATCCATAAACTAGTGTTTTTGTCCATGTGTATACTCTGAGTGTATCATGGACATCTGCAGAGTACTGGGTAAATGCATTAGGTTGATATGTTCATAGGTATACACTAGTTATACAGTTGAGAATGATAACCAGCTAGTACTGAGAAAAATCAAATGAGTTAAGCTCCATGATCAGTGAATACCACATTATATACCTCATGATGTTATTTATGATTTCTCAGCTGTTCATTCAGTATATTTTTGAATGCAGCAAATTTGGTGCACTGCTTGGAATCTATTGTGCCATGATGTTTGGAAACTATTGTGCCAGCATGTTCCATTTCTGTATTTGTAAAAATGATGGCCTTTGGTGTGGGTGTTCGTGATGTTGGGTGTTTTGCATATGTGAAGAGCTAATACTCATATGTCCTTTGGATGAGATGTTAATACAAGACCCCATCTTTCTGAGTTGATGGTAGCTCAAGTGGATGTAAAAGATCCTATGGCATCTATCAAAAGGAGTAGTGGAAATTTCTTGATGCCCTGGTTAATTTTCCCTAGTGGTATAAATACCACCTTGGGTCTCCCCTGAAAACAGGGTGTTAGCCAAGTGGAAGTAACACTGTCAACATAAGTATAAATAAACAAAAATAAAAAGTACATTGACTACAGAGATGCATTTTTTGAAAATGTATCTTCATGGTATGGTATCACTGTACTTCCTTTTTGATAGAGACAGAGAGGCAGGACATACAACATTGTGACCAATTCCTCATGTACTCCTTTTCAAACCAGAGACCCTGTCTCACCTCCAATGGCCAAGAGTAGACTTTAGGTTACTGTTGTGACAAGCATTAGCTACTTTAGGCCACCATTGCATGTTGTCACCACCTCTGCTACTGACTGAAATGGTGAACAGAATCCATTCTGGATTCCAATTCTCAACCTCAGAAGGCATATAGGAGGTCTTCCAAAGGTGGAAGATGAACACAGTTGCGTCAACTAAACAGTGCCACTGTACCCCTTCTGCACATCATGGTGTCTTGGATCTGTTCAGCAATCACCCCTGCCCTGTGTGATTATTTGACAATTGTGTGTGTGTTTGTGAGATCTAACTGTCCATAGCATATGGCTTCACATCTGATGACATGATTAAAGGTAAGTCATCAAGCTTTGGGTTAAGGTACTTTGCCACCAGATGGACATATGAGCATTCTTATGTTTTAATTTATTTATTTTTTGTCTTAGGAGCATCCAGGCTATTTACATCATTCACTCTTTAAGAGGTATGTCCATCTCCTCATGTGATCCTTGAAGTCTTTTCCAGAAACTATGGAACTGGCAGATGTTACATTATAATGCATTGCAGCCTCTGTCTTTATGAAGGCAAAGTACTCTAAATAGCTTTTAGGCACATGTTCACCAACAGACAAGAGTTTTCCTTCGGACACCTTGATGTTCTATTGTGGTGATCCAACTATAACCTTCATTCTGCCATAGAGCAAGATACTAAATCAGTTAACAAATTTTATTCCCCAAAAACATTATAGTGAAACTTATAGATTGTGAAGCATGAAGTCACCCAACAGGGAGTCCCTGGCACCAAACAAGAAATGGAGCCAAGATCTAGCACTGACATATAGTTTTGCAACATGTTAAATTGTAATAAGACAATTTCTGTTCTTTGAATATTCATATTTTGTTGTACATTTGTTTGTAGTGCCTACTTTCTGCTATTTTAAAATATTCATTTGCTAGCAGAAACCATCAAATTTAAGTGACTTCAGAATGTAGACCAGTACTGACTATTTAATCACTACGCACACTTTTACTCTAGTAGCACATGCATCATAGAAAATATAATTTATTTATTGGCATTTGTTTACCAGGAAAGTCCACTGGGCCAAAATAACCCATTTTCAGTGGAGGCCCAAGGAGAAAAGCTCCACAGTATAAGAGTACAAAAACATATAACAGTAAATACAATATAAAACAGCTTCCAGATACAAGCAAGTAAGCACAAATCCTACAGTACCCAGTAATATACCATAAATTGTAAGGGTGTCACATAAATCATATGTACATATGAGTATAGGAGAACATAACAACTAGTACTAAACATAATTAAGTGGTATTTACAAGGTACTTGAGAGAACTGGGTAGTAAAAGGATGGGAAGAGGGGCAGTGAGAGGTGATGCAGAAAAGATGGATAGAAAGTGAAAGTTTAGTGAGGTTTGTTTGGTAGGGAGTATGGTTGAGTTTGAAGGGGGGTGTAGGATACTGTGTGAGTAAACTTAGAGTGTAAGCATTCAAGTTATGGAAGAATGAGAATAGAGGCATGTGCATTGCCAGAGGGAAGAGAGATATAATCGTAAACCTTTTTTGAAGGATGTAATTGCACTAGAGGTTCTGATATCTGGTGGTAAAGAGTTCCATAGTTTGGAGACAGAGAAGGAATAAAGCATGTTGCCGGCAGGGAGTTTAGGTTTGTATACCTGTTGCAGTAGTTGGTTTTCAGATCCAGGGCTGGCCTTAGGCATAGGCGAACTAGGCGACCGCCTAGGGCGCCGTACAGGCCGGCCTCAAAAAGGCGCAATTGTATACATTTTTGTTATCATAGCGGATCGGAGTTCTGCTGTGAAATGACCCCTAACCGGGAAAGCCGAAAGACAACAACAACAACATTTCTTTTCAAATTTCACCGCCGGGCGCCCATAGAGGCTAGGCAATTGCTCCCTCCCCCAGTTCAAGCACGAACTTGTTCTTTTTTTTTCTATCCACAGTAGCACAGCCCCCGCCCTAAGCCATGTTCTCACTCATTCCCTCCCCCTGCATGATGTATAGGCTTGATGTGAGTGGCCGCTCTTATGGAGCATTATTCAACCTATCAGTGATGATTTTGCACCACTGACATCACGGCCACTGATCCATTGAGCATATGTAAACAGCTAACTCCTGCCTCTCGTTCCTTCCTTCATTGACGCGCTAGAGAGGCGGGTGCAGCTATTGGCTATCAGCGATCGCATTTCTTGGAATCTGTGGACATGAGTCAGCATCGTTTTGTTTGCCTGGTTCATTGATTTCTTCCACGTGGGCTACTACGAAACGAATGGAGTGTTTTGGAGTTTTAATTCCAACTTTTACACCGGCGGCTAAGAGGTAAGTGAGGGATGGGGGTCCGCCGGGGATTTATATTTGTGAAATGTGATGTATGTTTTGCTAGTTTCTGCTGTCCTTAAATCACCTGAAACACCACAAGGATGATGCAAAAGTTGCAGATTATAGCTGCATCCGGTGAGAATTGCAGGATTTTGCATAGATCTTAACTTGCCCTCCCCCGGCTGATGTGTGTAATGCATTAGCAGCCTAGTGGCACGTTTGTGCTTCCACTATCACACAACACTATCCAGCTACCTTTCTTTGCATACCTTCTTGCCCCTTAGGAAGAGTAAGTCCACCTTTAGACACTAACGTCAGTCTAGGTGACTTCTTTCAGCACCTGGGTTTAGCTAGTTCAACCCAGGTTGCTGGGGCTGTGCTGAGGATTTTATCCCTCTGTTCTGCGGAGCTGGTTGCCTAATGTACATTTTAGCAATGATTTCATCTAGTTGACAAGCTAACGAATTATAGCAAAACAACTGCCCATGCATTTCTGTTTGTTGTGATTTATTGCAAGTCAGTATTGTGCTTACTAAGATGCTTGAACAAACCTGTCTCTTCTTCTCAGTCAAGTTTACATTGGTTTAAAAGTGTGTTGTTTGAGGAAGAGCTCAGCTGTTTTTATAATTGGTCTTGAGCTCTGGTGCCTGTGATTTTTAGCAACAGAGAGACATACAAACCATACTGTCTTTTGAGGCTTGTTGTATGGTTGAGCATCTAATCTGTGAATTTAAATTTTTTTTTTCTCACTTCGGTATTTCTTAAATGTCTGAGTCAGTGGGAGAAAAAATATTTGTTTTTTGATTTCCATGTGTGAGTTTTAAAACACTGCAGATACTTTAATTGCTTATTAGCTCAATAAATAAGGACTTTTATCAGGTATTAATGCTGGCTGTATTGGTCCAGTAAGTGGTACTGCATTTCTTTTAGTGTCCTGAACCCATTCAGTCTAGTGACTGTGTGAGCCTGATTAAAAAAACAAAGTGCTTGGTGAATTACTCCATTACTAGATTTATAACATGTTTTGTATGCCTTGGTAAGATTTTGAATGGGATTAGTAAGAACTAGTGCATAGGTTACATTACTCACCTTGTCTTGTTACTAGGTACTTCTGGCACTCAATTACTCATCTTTTTTTCTTTCATCCTACAAAGTCTTTGGAATGTTGTTTGTTTTCATTATGAGCATTCATGCATAAATTTGCTTTTTGCAAGTATGGCTAGAACACATTTCATTTACGTATGACATTAAAACATTGTTACATGTGGTTTGTCACAGTTTGAAAACAGAGCTGATAATGTCTCTTTGAAGTACTGATGTCCTGAGGTTTAACAAAAAAGTTGCCAACATATTTTATTGTGTCCATTTTGGAGACATGGAAATACTGGGGACATGAGTGATGGCTTGGAAAATATTCATGAAATTAGTAGCCTCTTACAAATCAAGTCTTTGCATTAGAGGCCTTGGCTGTCTAGGAACCCACTATAATCCTGTATATGAGCAGAGATGACTATCCCAGACTGGACACAGTGAGTTAAATGAGCTGTGTTTTATTTGCTGTTAATGTTCCTGCATTCCACTTCATTTTGGTTACCATAGATCCCCAGCCCGAGTTGGAAACAGTCGAGGAAAAAGTTCATTTTGTACAAATGCTCCACTGTATGGGCTTTACAGCAACATGATCTGTGGCTATGCCACTCTGACTAAGGCTCATAAACTGTAGAGAGAAGGCACTAGTAGCTGGAAATGTAGTCCAACTAGGATTAAGATAACAATGTACTTTTCTTTTTTAAACTAAACTGTTAGCCTCAGGATGCAATGTCCTGCCAAAGAGTATGTTCACCTCTTGTCAGTTTATGTGAAAATATTTTGTTGACTGTGGGTTTGAGGGTTAATAATTGCAAGAAGGGTAAGTGCTGATTAAAAGGTAAAAAGCTGTTGCTACACTTAGTGTTCCTGTGTTTTTATGGGGCAGAGGATTTCTGCTCATTTCAGCTTCTTTGGAATATTCCACAGTGTTATGTGGCAGTGTAATGACTTATCTGTTTACTTTGTACATCGCCTCTGCTTATTTGTAGTACAGTCCCACAGGAACCCAAACACAGTTCCCTTGTTTGTAATGATCCAGACTAAATTGTCACCAATCACTGCCCTAGGTTGTCCGACACTGGTTCATTTTATATGTTTTTATTCACTAAAATGGGAGCCAGTGGGTACATTTTCTACCCTTCAGCTACTCTGTACTTTCTTCTTTTCCTTTCATTTTCAAGGTGTTCATAGTAACTAGCATAAATATTTGGCCAAGCAAAGAATCTTAATAAGAACCCCCCCCCCTCCATCCTGTATGATGGAACAAGACCTGAGAAGATAGCCTCCATCTTTGTACCACATGACCTGTTTGGTAAGTAAGACGAACACCATTACAGTACCTCCCACACCAGTCCTAGCCATGAGAGGTGGTAGATGATGGCACTAAAATCTGTCACCATACTAAATGCCTTTAGCATGTCTGTAAACAGGCTATAGCTTTTATTAGATCTGTTGGAGGCTTAATATACCCACTTTAATACCACTCTAATAAAACCAGTTTAGAGGTTAAGTTGAATGTTGTTTATATAACCCATGCTGAAGTGTCCCAAATGTATTGTGTTTTCTATGTAACCAATTGAGGTGTCACAAGATTCTCAAAAATGTTTAATGTAAGAGCTACATTTGATCTGTTATTAGTCCCTATTCTGACTTCTTAAATTGTGGTATTTAGCACTGTGTTTTTCTACTCATTTTGAAAGGAACATTGTATTGTGGAACTGATTTATTAAATAGTGTTAAAGAATCAACCAGATAAAATACTGAACCTCAAAACTCCATCTGCAGCTACTGACGGTACATTTTCAGCAGATAACAAAAGTTAAAAACCCTTGACATGAAACTGAGTAAATTATACAATATGATCTAGTAATCTAGGTGAATTAAGTATAAATTGGAAATCATGGCTGTCTCAAGATGGCTGGTAGTAATCTCTGCTTTAATTTCAAACCTAGCAGAAAAATAGTGTAGTGCATGGAGTGCAGTGATTGCACTCTTGATATTGTGGAGAAAAAAAACACAAGCATTTCTATAGCCCAAGACCCTGATCTTAATTGCTAAACACCACTGCTTAAGCTGTTATAATCCGTTATCAAGCTAGGCAGTAAAACCTTGCACTAATGACCAGCAAATGAGTGGCAGAATTAAAACAGCTTTTTTCCTGCAGTCTGTGCCATTAAATTGTCCCAGGCTTTAACATAAGAAATGTTAGTCTGTCTTTTTTGACAACGTTCTCTAAGGACTTTATAGCTTTGAAAGCTGTGTACATACTTTGTGCTTTTTTTTCTTTTCTGCTAGTGCTAGTAGCAGATGAAGCTCCCTGCACTACAAAGAATATGATCAGGTCTCCATTCATAACTCAACATTGTGTTTTTGACATGGATGCCATGATTCACCTGCTGAGTTTCGCTGTCAAGGTGAATGTAATGCCATCCATCTCTTGAATACACAATAGGAGAGATGATTGGAGACCTGAACATAATTCTTTGTAGTGTTCTTGTTTCTCTGGCATCTGCATAAAAATATACCAGGCATTTGAATTGTTAGTTTTGCTATTGATGAGTCATGACATCCAGTAATTTTATTTTTATTCCTGTCATTTGAGGAACAGAGTTGTAGAGTAGAATAGACAATGTTGGTACTAAGCTACTAAGAGCTGCAGATGTTTTTATGGGGAGGGGGCACTATAAAAAATTAGCAGTTTCTTGAACTGTAGCTTCACGTGCATCACAAGCGAACTAAGTACCAGAGGCTGTATACACTAGCCACATCTAATAAGTAAGCATATCACTTTTTGGAAAATTGGCTTATTTGGTCATATGATTGTTTCTGTAAACTTATTTGGCATTTAATACTAATGCCAAAGAACTGATCCGTTCCTGAGCTGTCCTCTGACAATCCTGATACTTTCAACCATCTGTGGGCGTGGCTCAAATAGGGGTGTTCCTTGAGTATGGTGTGGGTGGAGCTTAAGGGGGCACCAGATAAGTACTTCGCCTAGGGCGCCGTTTCAGCTAAGGCCGGCCCTGTTCAGATCTAAGTGGTCTGCTAGGGTGGTTGTGGGTGAGGATGGAGGAGAGGGCTGGGCAGTCTGAGGGTTTGTAAATAATTTTGTGAGCTGTGATTAGTTTTAGGTAGGTAAGATGATGGGGAAGTTCGAACCAGTTAAGTGATTTTAAGGAAATACAATAATGGGAAGAATATTTTGCCACGGTTGCAAATTTATCAACCTTGTTGTAACAAGTCTCAAGTTTGTTTTTTAGGGTGGAGTTGATATAGACTAGTGAGGGTAAGAGATAAGTTAAGGCAAGAGTACGTTTGGTGGAGCAGTTGAGATAGTGTTTTTGTCGGTAAAGAGAGCCTAGCTTATAGTTTTTTTTTTATATATATATTATTATGGATATAGGAGACAACTTCTATATTTGTGTTGGTTTGAGAATGAATGGTGAAGTCTGTCTTATTGACAGAGAGATTTTTCTTGGGGGTGAATACTATAATTTTTGTATTATTTGGGTTTAGAGTTAGATGATTATTAGGCATCCAGATTTTGGTAGTGGTAAAGGCATTTTGGCAGATTTGCAAAAGTTCTGTTGTTGATTTAACGGAGCAAATAATGGTCGCATCATCTGCATATTGTACAACAGATGCATGTGTGAGGTGGGTATGGAAGTCATTTATAAAAATATTAAATAAAAGGGGACCTAATATGGAACCTTGGGGCATTCCTGTAGCAGAGTTAAGGAATGGGGAGAAGGAGTTGTGCCATCTAGTGGATTGTTTTATATCACTCAAGTAATTTGTAAACCAGTTTGGAGTTGTTGGGGAAATACCTGGGGTGGAGAGTTTGTTGAGAAGAATGGGGTGGGAGACCATATCAAAGGCTTTTGATAGGTCTAGGAAGAGGGAGGATACAAATTTACCATAATTTCTGGCTTGACTGACGGTGTCCATGAATGAAATAAGTGCAGTAGAGGTGCTGTGACCAGGTCTAAAGCCATGCTGAGTTGGAAAGAGGAGATTGTTTAGCTCAAGTTGATAATGAATACATTTCTCAAGGATTTTGGAGAGAGGGAGAAAATTGAAATGGGCCTAAAGTTGGAGATATCTAAGTTGTTTCCTCCTTTGTGGAGTGGAAGAATGTATGTTTTTTTTCCACATAGTAGGAACATAAGACTCTTGCAGAGATCTGTTGAGAAGTATACTGATAGGATAGGCAATATATCTCGCTGCCATTTGGAGATATTCTGGAGGCAAGTTGTCGGGGGCACAGGAGCCAGGCTTCATTTTAAGGAGAAGTTTTGTTATGGTGGTGATGGGGATAGGGGAGAAAGAAAAGGCAGCTGAGTTGGAGGGTGCTACCTGGGGGGAGGATGGAGGAAGGAGATGAAAGGTGAAGGTTAGTAGTAGAGTTAGTGAGAGGGAAAGTGGAGGTGAGTTTGGCTATTGTGTTGATGAAGTATGAGTTAAAGAGAGTAGCTATTTCACTGGTGGGTTAATTCAGATTACCTTCATAAACATGTATTGAACTCTTGCTTCCACTGTTTACCATCTGTTACTTACTGACATACTCCTCAATTGTCCAGATTTCCGCAGAATGTCCAGATTTTTGCCACATATTGTTGGTCTATTCTTCATAAAATTTGTGTTTTTTGGAAAATCATTGAAGGCTGAAGTCATTAAATAATGACAGACATTTGAGATTCAGACTTCATATCCTTATGCCCATGCCTAACCTGTTATTCTAGCAACTTTGTAAGTTTATAATAGCAATATTTAAAATCTGTCCCTATTTCTGGCCCTTTGTCTCTCCGTTATTTTTGCCTTTGTCCAGATTTTTCATGCTAAGAGGTTGACAGATATGGTTCCTGAAAGACAGTGATGACACAGTTACCTGTGTGGGTCCTAGAGAAATATGCTTGCTTGCAAGTTGTCAGCTACATTTACTCTGTGCATACAGTGCTAAGATCCAGTGCTGTTTCATAATTCAGTTGCTATTTTCATCTCTGCCTTTGCAAAAATCACATATATCTTGTAATTTATGAAATAACCTACATTTAAACTAGTAGTTGTGTTCACACAGTAAAGAAAATATTTACAAGTAATTGTAGCATTTCACAAAATGCTATAATACGTGGTGAAGAAAGCCATCATAAGTAAGCTTTTAAGCGATTTAGTAGCAGCTTGGCTTCATCATTCTTGGCTATATGTAGCAAAGAGAATGCCACAATAGTTGTGAAATAAGGTGAAAATGTATCCATTCATCTTGCTGAGGCAGTGGAAATAGAGTTCTGTTCTGTATGACTGATTACTGTTAGTGCTTCATCTTGAAAGTACTGCAGTTTCACTGTATGAGTAGTAGTAAATAAAACATTATTGGTGAGGCATAGGTTCAACATCCTGAAAAATTTTTGCCTTATTTGATAACTTACATTCAGAGTGAAACGTTGGAGAAGACGTTTAATACAATATTTTATATTTCTTAATTGTTTTGACTATATTTAGAACAAATCTGGCTGAGTTTTGTGAAAGGAAAATTATGGGTTTAGACCCTTTTGAAGAATGTATCAGGGATAATGAACATGTTTTGTTGCATGGATGCTGGGTAGCTCCTTAACAGGTCATTTCAAAAGTAGATCATCATCTTTGCAGAAAACTGCTACAAAATCACAATGCAGTATAACTGCACCAGACAAATGATGAATATTAGAAGTATGTATAACTTTTATTACTTCTGAGAGATTTTACCATGAACTGTGATAAATGTCTGATTTTCACTTATTGTATTGTGCATACACAATGAAGAAGAAAGTACAAATTACATGTTGAGTGTACTTGAACTTTTTCTTATGGAATGCAATGCTCTTTGCAAATGGAATTTGTGTACTTTTAAAGATTCATATTTTACTGTGGTTTGGGTGGGGAGTTATTTTCTTGTATGGTTAGGATTTTCCAAATTTTGGGCTTATTTTTATTTCAGTTGGTCTGTTTATTTTTCCCTCTAACCAGTGGGAGTTTATGTTCATAAGTTCATAGGTAGGTACTAGGCTATCTGCCCTAAGGCATTTATAAGCCTAGCCAGAATGTGTTGGCTTTCGCCGCCCCCTTAGATTAGTTCCCTGTGCCTCTGTCCAGCAGAGCCATTGAAGTGATCCCTGGGGTAAACTTTCTATTTCCCATCCACTCATCAAGGTTTCTCTTGAAGAGTGTTAGCGAGGAGCTCTGCCTAATGTAGACTGGACATTTGTGGAGGGATTATTAGGGGGGAGCAACATTTGAGCCAAAATTGGAATTGGGGACAGTTGAGAGGTTTGGATATTCCTAATTCTATAAAGCGATTTATTTGCACATACCTCTCAACCTCTTAATGCAGGAAATCTGGACAAGGCCAAATATATTGGGGGAACATACAAACAGTACTAAAGATTGATCTTGTATAAACTTAAGACAGTTGACAGAATAACAGGTCTTGCTTTAGCATGCATTCTTCTGAAGATTATGACGTCTGAAACTTAACGTCGGTCATTATTTAGTGACTTCATTCCTAAATGACTTGCCAGAAAAGTTTTATTTTGCATTTTACAGCACGAACACCAATAAATATCTGCTAAACAAAGCAATGCAGTCTCACAATGAAACTAGACTTGGCATTAAAACTTCTCTGCCCTTGAAACTCACATTCATTGAAACAGCATTGAAACCCACATTAAAAGACAATACATTTTGCCACTGGCAGATAAAGATTAGCTTTGGGCTATCATAGGCCCCTTGCACATGAAACATACACATGCTCTTTGATACACCTTCCTGATTTTATTAAATTATATTCCTTGTACAATACAGTATAGTTGTTAGACAGCGTTTTAAATTTATTGTTTTGAACATTTTTCCAGTAAACAATGAAATAAAATGCATGCACCAATAATGACAAAACAGCCCAGTTCAGAACATTTCCATCATAAAAGTCTACTCAAACTTCTACAGTCCACCAGTATCAGTAAATATGCACAATCTCTGAACTAGTAAAAGCCATCTACATAATTTCACATTAAAGAAATCTGTAACTAATGAAGAGGCTGCTGCTAGCAAACAACTTTATATTTCATGGTTTCTTCTACAAATAAAGTGTCTTTTGCCCTTGAGGAATAAATTGCCTATGTTGCATTAAAAAAAATGATATGTTAGTAATATTGCAATAGGGAATGGATGGCAAACTGATAGCAGGTTCATAGTTACTACTAGAAATCTTTGCCAAAAAGGACAATAGCATCCACCCCCCTTTACAACACAGTACAGTATCAGCAATAACATCTACCTACGGTGGGAGAAGAACCCACAGCCTTATGCATCAAAAGCAGGTATACTACCTGTTGTGCTATTAACAGTATAAGCAGACTCAGCATAAGCAGCACCAAACTTTAGTTCCCCTGCAGCTCTCAGCTCCTTGTAAAATGTACTCGACACTCAGCTGTATCTCTGAATTTTGCAGCACAAGAAATCTGGAAAAAGAAAACATTTATTGGGGGGGGGGGACAAAAGCCCATTGTTATTTAAATGCAGTTTCAAAATTAATAAACAGTTTTCTTTCTGGAGCTTCAATTTCAAAATGCACGCACTTTATTTCTCCCAGATTTAAAAGACTTGTGTTCAGTTAACCTTAACCTTGCAATCTTGGATCAGTATCTCTAACTACTGATAAATGCAATAGTTCTTTTAGTTCTTTATAAACAACTTTTACATCAACTACTGTTATATGTATATACTTTTCAGTACAAGAGCATTCTGTTGTAGAATTGCATATTTATTATTTTGTTCACAGTGGATACATCTCTTCCAGTAGCCATCTTAAAATTAATATTTTAGTATCATTTCTTATGTACCTGAAACTGGATCATGTTTCAGATTTAAGCATTTTAAGCTATTAAAAGAAAATATTTTCTTTAGACAGTTTGCATTTTGTCTTTATTAAGCATAGTGCAGGAGCAATGAATATTAAACCTCTTTTCAGTTTATTTAACACAAGCTTTAAAAGTATATGAGTATAATTCCATGACACACACACACGCACGCACGCACGCATACACACACATACACACACACACACCTGATAATCCGTTCACCCGAACACACACACCCTTATCTGATAATCCGTTCACCCGAACACACACACCCTTACCTGATAATCCGTTCACCCGAACACACACACACACACACACACACCCTTACCTGATAATCCGTTCACCCGATTACTTTCACGATCACCATCCATTCGCGATTGCCTTGCCAACAATGATTATGCGGCTGCCTCCACCATTTTATATATATATATTTACACACACACAGACACACACACACATATATATATATATATATATATATATATATATATATATATACACACATATCAAGGGGCATTACATTCTATGATGAGCCCGATCAGTGCAGAACATACAGGGGTAAGGACGTTTTTGGATCTAGTGGAGAGACCCTTTATAATCAGTTGTGATATCTTAGTCACTGTTGCAACATGATGATCAAACCCAAGGGAATTATCTACTGTATTCCAGTTTCCAATGTTGCTCACAGCATCTTCATCTTGAAATGGGATGCTGTCTGTGCTATACACTGGGTGGAGATATTGCTTTGCAAATGTAACAATACTGTTTTTTTTGCATTTAGTTTTGGTCTGTTTTCCGAACTGCAGCTATTAAAAAGTGTAAGTTCAAGTTATAGCTTCTGCATGTTAGGAGGGATCGCTTTGCAAATGTAACAATATTGTTTTTTTTTCATTTAGTTTTGGTCTGTTTTCTGAACAGCAGCTGTTAAAAAGTTCAAGGTATAGCTTTTGCAAGTTAGAAGAAAATGTGAGGATGACACCCAGTTTACAATCATCCTCAAACATGGTTAACCAGAGAGCAAATTGTTTAATTTGGAGATTACAGAAGTATATTATGAACAGCAGAGGTCCAGGCATGGATCCCTAAGGGGTTGCATTGATTACCTTCATGCACTCTGAGGAACCAAAGGCACTACCACTCATCAGCCAGGATACACAGTAGCAAGCACTAACAATTCTTTGTGATTAACATCGCAGATTTATACACAGGTGTACATTCTGATATTCATAGAGAATAAAGAGTGTAGTATGAAAAATGTAAAACTTTACTGAACTTGTAACAATTTAATGGACTACATAAGGGGACTGTTGTTCCCTTAATTTCTGCCTTTAACAATATTTTAGCAATATGCAATTATTTTTAGTGATAATTGTTAAGAACTTGACTACCACATGCTCCTATAAGGCTGCAATGTATTATGTATGTATACAACATAAAGTTACTCTCTGGTCATATATTACAAAATTTAGCTAAATAATTGTAAACATATTGTAAAAAGTGGGGAGTGAAGAGGGCAGCAGCACCCCCCCCCCCTCCATATGGTACAGGATCTTAAATTACATGGACATTAAAATATGACATCTAAACATCATTTAGTGCAGTAAATTAAATAAAATGTACCTGTGTTAAATCAGTATTTCTTTTGTTATGGCTTGTAGTTGTGCCAGCTACTTTGTTTTCAGTTTGTTCTCTCTTTGTAGATTGTGTTTAGGTGATAGATATGGATGATGGGTTAACAGACTGCATTAGTTCAAACAGTCACCAAAAGTTACAGCAGAGGTGTGGGAGCAGTATAAATGTTTTTCTTTCAGTATATCATAAAATGCCAATAGCAGATAATACCTGAGGCAGAACAATATTAGCAGCAGTCCAAGGTGTAAATATTACGGACCAGTAATCAAAGAATAAAAGTGTAGTTTATTATAAAACAGGGTTAATGCTTTCACTGTAAAGCTTCATACCAGACCACAGTTACAAACACTGCACTGAAAAAAACACTTAAGTACTAACTACCAAGTAAAATTGTGCCTTCTTTCACCAATGAGATTCAAACATGTCACAAGTTGCTAAGCTACTGTATGCACAGCAAAAAAATTTCAGTTGCAAATAAATAAAACGCTCATGAAAACAAAACAAAAAAGACACGTAAAAATCACCTTTCCTGCCTTCTCCTTTTCAGGCATAACACAAATTACTAAGTTACTGCATACACAGCAAAAAACTTCAGTTATAAATAAATAAAACACTTATCAAAACAAAACAAAAGAAAAGACATTTAAAAATCACCTTTTCAGCCTTCTTTTCAAAACATGTTTCATAGATACATATTCACTGAGTCCATGTCCCACGTGTGATCTTAACTTACAAATCCATCTCAATTCAAAACATTCTGAATCATTAACCTTGTCCCCTTGTCTGGGGCAATCTTTAGTAGTCTCCATAACTAAAAATGTAAAACTATGTGACTCTCCATGTTCTAACTAATGTTTGGCAATGGCACTATATCTGAGACCTTTCCTTACACAATACAGACGGTCCCTTATGTACTCCCTTAGTTGTCTATTCATTTTGGCAACATAAAACTTTTTACAAGTGCAGCTAGCTACATATATCAAATTATTGGTTTCACAGTTAGTTGCAGCTGTAAATGTATAAAATGTACCTGTGTCAGGGTGAACAAAAATCTCTGACATTTATATAATAGGGTGGGTCTGTGGTGTGTATGCATTGAGCTTTCTAAATACATGTGTTTCCACAGTAACATCAGTCTGTTTATCAAACATTAACTTAAGCATCAAATTTCTAATAAAAAAACTTTAAATCAACAATAGTATCATCCAAGTCCACTTGCTGAGCAGGTATAAAAGATAAGTCCTTATTAAGGACCAGATATTCAGCAGTTGACAAACTTCTATTTGATATAGTCCAAATTGTTGTCTTTCACCACATCTTTTTTATGGTTGTATAATTGATTTCTTTGAATGACTGCTTTCTCTTAGTTCTTCCCCTGCTGTGAGATCTGGTTTTGGCATCCTTCCTGTCTCCTCGAAAGGGAAGGGGTAACACAGGGAAGACCTGCCACCCTTAGAAACAGTTGTTTTAAGGTGAACAACAGGTACTATGTCAACCTTATCAGCTTGCTGAACCACCTCATTTTCAGATAGCCTGCACTCCTATGGTGTACCACAAACAGATACACTGATTGTGAGTGTGGAAACATTCTCATTATGGTTGGAAGCCATCATAATAGGTGCAGCATTAGCTCCCTCACCATCATTCTGGACTGCTTCACTCGGTTGTTGGGCACTATTATCTGGTGAACTCTCTTTGGGACAAGTAAAAACATAATTATACTGAAAATCCCTCGTCTCTTTGAACCTTCTTTTTTTTTTGTTGTATGAGTCTTCTCTCATAAAAACCTATTTGATCAATAAGTTCATAACTATTAACATCCACTTTATCATGCTGTGCCAGAGCATGCAACTCTTCTTGTTCTTGTTGAATGTTGAGACATAAATTGTGTTCTATCAGTTTAAAATAATCAAGGTCTAGTTACATATATAAAATGCTGGTATCTAAGTTCATCTTCTGCCACTTTGCCAACAATTCAGGGTGCGTGTCTCCATAAGTTGGCATCTTTAGGATAGCGATAACTGTTAAGAAATTGACTACTACATGCTCCTATAAGGCTGCAATGCTGTATATACATGTATATGTATGCAACTTAAAGTTACTCTTTGGTCATATATTACAAAATGTAGCTAAATAATAGTAATAAATTTTGTAAAACGTGGATGTTAAGGTGGCAGCAAACCCCCTCTATATGGTACAGTATCTTAAATTACATGAAAATTAAAATATGACATCCAAACATCATTTAGTGCAGTAAATTAAAGGAAATGTACCTGTATTAAATAAGTATTTCTTTGTTATTGCTTGTAGTTGCATCAGTTACTTTGTTTTCAGTTTGTTCTCTCTTTCTAGATTGTGTTTAGGGGATAGATAGGGATGAAGGTTAACAGAATGCATTAGTTGCATTTGACAGCTTTGGTTGTCAAACCCAATGTCAGTTATTTTGGCCCTACCCAACATTTGTGCACTGTGAAAACAGTCGTCACTTTCTCAGCCATCACACCTGTCACTCTTATTGTGGTTGCACTCTCCCACAGCCAATTCACTGTCTAACTAACTACATAGGGATCAGTTTGGAGCATATTTAGTTTGTTAATTATGTTATCAAGTGGTATGGTATCAAATGCCTTGGCAAGGTCAGTATATGTTATGTGGACAGCAAGACCACTGTCTGTGGCTTGTGCTACCAGCTCAAAGCAATTTACCAGATTCATTAGACAGGATATACCCTTAACAAAGTCAGACTGCTGGGGTCAAGTCTTATAAGGTTTTTACTATTATAGCTTTTGAGGTCAGTTATGATCAATCCCTTGGCCATGAAGATGAGGCTCAACAGGCAAATGATTCTGTAGTTTCCTTGTTTTGTGGAGGGGGCCACTCTTGTGAAGTGGCATCACAACTGCTGTTCATTGTATCTCAGGGACAAAGCCAGTGGCTACACTTAGGTTGAACAGCTGTAGGCATGGATCCATCGGGGCATGTTTAGTGCAGTTGAATAGGCAAGCTGGAATGTTATCAGGTCCTATTGATTATGTAGTTTTGGTAAGTATCTTTATCTATTGTTCTTTAGTAATTATACAGAGTTTGGGATATGTAGATTTTGTACCATTGTCTCTGTGATGAAATTTGCACAGAATGTGTTTGCTAATCTATTTGTGATATCCACTAAATCGAAATTGGTAGTACCATTCTGAATAAGTTCAGATTAGTGCTGAATGTTATTTTGTAATTTCCTCATGTAAGTAAAGAGGATATTGTAATTATAATTAACTTGCAATCCTAGTTTGCTTTTAATGTTGACCTTGATTTCTGGGCCTTTAGTTTTGCTGTATTGTTTACTTACGCATGTGGATCACCAGGCTGGATTTGTCTTAAATTTCCAATTGATTTAGTTCTGTTAAGAACTGTCAGGTTAATACTTTTATATAAGCAATCATATATATTATTTGCATATCTATTAGCCATGGCAACATGTTAGGTACTAAAGTTATACTTGAATGTTGAGACTTTATTATAGAATTGCATGAGATTAGTACATGGGAAGTCTCCATACACTGTGATAACTGCATCTGATGGTTTGAGGACTTTGAAGGAGAAGGTCATCGATTTATAGTCAGACTTAACTGTAGATGGGTATACCAGCAGGATAGTGCATATAGACCACATAATTATAGAATCACGGAAAATATAAGGTAACTGGGCCTGTGGCCATATATGACTTGCCAATAACTGTCTGTAATCGTGCCTCTTTTTTCAAGGAGCAACAGGCCAGTGCATTTGTGAATAACCACCCAGATCTCTACGGAAGAAAGTGTTCATAGTTTCATAGGTAGGTACTAGGCTATTGGCCCTAGGGCCTATATAAGCCTAGCCAAATGGTACGCTGGCTTTTGCCACCCAGGAAAATTATTTTCCTGTGCCCCTGTCAAGCAGAGCCACAAAAGTGATCTCCAGGGTGAATTTCCTATCTCCCATCCAATCATCAAGATTTTTCTTGAAGAGTGCTAATGAGGAGCTTTGTTTGATACATATAGGTAGTTTGTTCCAGAGTATGGGAAGTCTCTGGGACATGAATCTATCCCTCCAGCATGTTCTGTTTATTGTGGTGAAAAGGTTTAGGTCCCTAGAGTGTGTAGCTTGGAGGGATTGGGATTTCTTTAAGTGGAGCATGTCCAACAGCTCTGGGTTTGACATAGATTTGGATGTTAGGCAGAGATCACCTCTGAATAGGCTGGAGTTTTTTGAGACGGTCTGCATAAGGCATCTGTTTGAGGCTGGTAATCCTCTGTGTGAGGTATTTCTGCAGCCTTTCCAGTTGTTGTAGATGTCTTGTGAGGTACACACCAAAAGGGGCATTATACACTATAATGGGTCTAATGAGTGATGAGTAGAGGGGAACAATGACCTCTTTTTTCCTGGATGAGAAACCTTTTGTGATGAGGTGTGCCATGTAGAAGGATTTCCTGACTACTGTGGCGATGTGATTATCAAAGGAGAGACTACTGTCCACCTGTGCCCCAAGGTCTCTTATCACACTTTTGGTGTTAAGTAGACTACCACTTATGTGGTAGTTCATGGGTGCAGAGTTTTTACCAAAAGGGATGACAATGCACTTTTTGGCATTGAGCTTGAGACCATGGCTTTGACACCAGGCATCTGTCTCAGTGAGGCCCTTTTGTAGGATGTCCACACTGTCAGGAGTTTTGATTATGGCTCCTAGTTTGCAGTCATCTGCGAACTTTGTTAGCCAAAGACCTTCTGTGTTAGCCTGTACTTCAGAGAAGTAGATACCAAACAGGAGAGGACCTAGGACTGAACCCTGTGGTACTCCACTTGTCACTGGTCTGAAGTTGGATTTAGAGTCTACTACTTTCACAGTGTGAGTTCTGTCAGTGAGCCAGTTGGCAACCCATCTTGTGACATAGGGATTTATACCTAGTTTAGTGAGTTTATGTATAATTCCAGAGTGGGAGATGGTGTCAAAAGCCTTGGCAAGATATAGATAGACTGTGTGAACCACCTTACCCTCATCTATGACTTTAGTGACCGCTTCAAAGTCGTCTTATCAGGTTTAGGAGACATGATCTGCCTTTTACAAACCTGAACTGGGTAGGGTCCAGAGTTTGGAGATTACCAATGTCATTGTTTATAAGTTCCATGATGATATGTTCTATAGCCTTGCAGACCAGGCTCGTCAGGCTAATGGGGTGGTAGTTCCCGGGGTCCATGGTGGCTCTCCCTTTATGGAGTGGAATAACCGTTGCTGTGCACCATTCAGTGGGCACAAAGCCTGAGGTTAGGCTATTATTGAACATGGTACTTAGGCGGGGTGCCAGTTCGTTCTCTAGTTCATGTAGAACGCAGCCTGGGATGTTGTCAGGTCCCATGGATGCTGCATTCTTGGCTTTGGAGAGTGTGTGTTTTACCTGTGCAGCCATGATTACAGGAACTTTGCATTCTTCCGGTATACAGATGGGCCCTTTAGGGGGTGAAAGAGGGGTAAAGTTAGCACTGAACCTATCTGCCAGGATGTTGACAATATCAGTTGGTTCTGTATATTTAGTGCCATTGTGCTATAACTCAGAGCAGATCTGAGTGTTGCCATTGAGATTCTTGACATAGCTATAGAATGCTTTGTGGTTGCCTTTAGAATCAGTGGCAATTTTGTTTTCGTAACTAGCTTTGGAGGATTTTATGAGGATTCTCAGCTTCTTACTGAGGCTGACCACGGCATTCCTCCAATCATGGGATTTTACTCTTTTTTTTAAACAGTTTCTTTCTTCTGTTGTAGAGTTTGTTTATGACAGGAGACCACCAAATTGGCTTCCTTTTTTTGGAGGATTGCACCTTGGTTCTGTTAGGGATTGCATGATCCATGCACTCATGTAAGTGCTTATAAAGTGCATTTGCATAGGATTCAGCAGTCGTACCTCTATTGTCCGTCAGCATGGGTGTCGTGAAGTTTACCACTTCTGTCTGTGTTACATTACTTAATTTAGAGTGGAAGTTTGGTGCAGAAAAGGGATAAATATGTGACAAATCTGTCTCTTCAATGTGTTTTGTTTATTTGCTGAAATAGGTTTTGAACCCTGGTTCTGTCAATGGGACAGATTTGTAGAGATATAGGAGGTCTTGGACTACTGTATCCCTAATGGCATGAAAGGAAAAAAACACAAATGACCTCTAAGGGGGCTATAGGACACTGAATAAGGGGATAGTTCTTCCAACTACTCCATAGGGGATAGGGCTTCCATTGTCTCCTTGTAGCTCTTGTCTTTTAAGCCTGTCATTTTTTTAGTTAGGAACCCTAGGGGTCTTTCCAGTTGCTTGATATGCCTAGTTAGATACACCTTAAAAGGAGCATTATATTTGATAAGAGGTTTGATCAATGTGGAATATAAAGGGATAAGAACTTTGTTGGATCTAGATGGAATACCTTTTACAATCAGCTACACCAGGTAAAAAGATTTCCTAACCATTGTTGCAATGTGATGGTCAAAGGCAAGGCAATTATCTACCAATGATCCAAGGTGTCGCACCACACTTTCATTCTGAAGTGGAGTGTTGTCTATAAAACAAGATATATGAAGGGATTTTTTTACTTAATGGAATAATATTGCACTTTTTAGCATTTAGTTATTACTCATTTTTGAACATTAGTCGTTAACATGTTCAAGTTCCAGTTGCAGCTTCTGTGTATCAGAGGAGTTTTGAAGATGACACCAAGTTTGTATTTATCCACAAGCTTGGTTAGCCAGAAATTCCTGTTTGTAATTTGGAGGCCTGCAAAGTACGGTCCACATCACAGAGCCCTGGGGAACACTACTGTTCCCCTTCATGTTTACTGAGGACATAATTGGAACCTTCATTACATGGCTTCTATACCATAATCAGTTTGCCATTCACTTAACAATGTAAGGGTCAATTTGGAGCTTGATCAACTTGTTATGTTAACAGGTGGTATGTTGTCAAAAGCTTTAGCCAGACTGAGGTATGCTGTTTGGACAGTATTTCCACTGCCCATGGTTTGTGCTGCTCTCTCAAAAAAGTTGACCAGATTCATTAGACAAGATGTACCTTAACAAAAATGAACTTCTGAAGATCAAACCTTATAAGATTTTTCTTATCACTATTAATTAGGTCAGTTATGCTTTGCAGATGAGACTAGTCAAGTTACTGTGTTTGTAGTTTAAGGGTTCAGCGCTAGGTTTACCTTTGTCACGTGGCATCGCAACAGTTGTGCAACATACTTCAGGGATACAACCAGTGGTTAAGCTCAGGTTGAATTGCTATAGGAGCTGGTCATCTATGGAATGTTTTTTATTGTTTATCAGGCAGCTAGGTACATTATCAGGCTCCATGGATGATGTATCTTTCATTTGAAGAGTACCTTTAACAAGTATTCTTTGGTTATAATGAGGATTGAGATTCTGTGGAATATGTGGGCTATGTTGGTTGCAAGTAGGTTGGCTACTTGTACTCTATGAGAGTCAGTAGTGCTAGTTTGTATAAGTGCTGAACAACGATTGATTATTTCTTAGTTTTCTAACATAACTAAAGAATGTTATGAAATTGCCTTTAACTTCTTATGCTAGTCTAAGTTCATGGGATGTCTTCATATTACTAATGGTATTTTTTTTTTTTATTTCCTTCAACGGGATTTAATGTTAACATTTACTTGAGGATTTCTTGCTTTTCTATACAGCCTAAGGTTTTTTTCTTTTTTTTTAATTTATCCATATAGATTACCTGGCTGGTTTACTTTTAAACTACATATTTTGTTTGTATCTCATAGGTAATGCCAGGTCAGTGCATTTCTCAAGTTTGTTTGCGTAGCTACTTGCTGTGTCAGAATCCTGGGAAATGTAGTTAAACTTGGATATTGAGAGTTCCAAGCTTCCAGTTCAAAGATTCAAAGTAAACTTTATTGTCATTTAAGACAACACATGTGTAAACCTAAACGAAATTACAGTACAGAAGAAGCATACGATATGACAAATACAACATTAAGACATATCAAGTAATGGAATTAGAGACTAATGACTATGCCCCAGGAACATAAATAAAGCTACCCCCCATGTAGTCATGTACAGTAGCAGCATGACAGGTAAGATTGTCTTAGCATATTAGAAAGCCTAGCCCCAAACAGAATGAAATAGACCAAAGCAAATCTTGCCCTTTGGCTTACAAAAGCAACTAAAGAACTTAGGAACAATAGGGACAAACAATGGAAACTCTGGCTGAAGTCCAACAATATCTCTGACCTTTACCTTTATAAACAGCTTCATAATCAAGCTAAAAAAACTTATTTCTAAAGACAGACAACAATTCTTCTGGAACCAACAACTACATAGAAAAAACAACCCCAAGATATTCTGTTCCTCTGTCAATCTTTTGAATCCAGGCACAAGACCCAATCCCTGCCCATACCCCAACATGCCCTCTGAACAAATAGCTAGTACCGTATTCCCCCGAAAATAAGACTTGGTCTTATACTCTTTCCCCTGCCAAAATACGCATTAGGGCTTATTATCAGGGGATGCCTTATTTACCACATCGTCCAACAATCTACCTTTATTCATTTATTCATGTACAAAAATCAACATTTATTAATGAACACAAATCAACATTTATTCATGTACAAAAATTGACATTTATTCATGTACATAAACTGACATTTATTTCGTACTTTTCTGTTATTGGACAACAGTTATAAGTAATGCGTTAACAGCTGTGTGAGCATTCTAAATTAAGCAGTGCACCAAACATTTCAACTTCAGAATATCTGCACCTTGGCTTTCACAGTTATTCAAATACAGTCATGTCATCTTCTTCTGGAACATTGTCATAAGTGTCCAACCCCTGAATTTCGACCTGAATTTCTTGCGACTAAATTTCCTGTAGAACCATTGGCCCCAATCTGTCATGCCTAGCAATAGAGCTCTCCTTAAATGAGCTCTGCTTGTCCAAGTAGCCTGCTCGTAGTGCATTGGCAACACAGCTGTCAGTGATTTTTATCCCATAAATTTTTCACCCAAGTCACGACCTCTTGCAGGCTAGGCTTCACAAAGTTTCCATGCAGATTTCTCTCCATTCTATTTTCAATGTAGTCATTGAGTTCCATGCACAAATGGTCCTTGAATTGCTTGTTTATAAGAGTATCAAGAGTCTGGAGATAGGCAGTCATTCCTGCGGGAATCATTATTTGATCAATTCTTCTCTGTGCAAGAAATGTCTTCATTTCTTTAGCGGGGTGAGTGCTGACTGAATCCCAGACTAGCAGACCTTTTTTGCCACCTTGCAAAATAAGTGGCAGCATTACATTGACCCACTTCCTTATAGCTGCTTGTGTGCACCAGGCTTTTATGGTTTCAAGAATGTAAATGCCTGAAACACAGTCTTATTTTTCTTGCCCTTACTAATGATTAGAGGTGGGATTTTCTTTCCATCTAGATGAATTGCCAAACACCCTAATACTGGGTGATTTTAACTACCCTGCCATTAACTGGGAAAACTACTCATGTCCCAACACCTTTGCGCAACGGTTCTTGGAATTCATAAATTCCAATGCCCTGGATCAACTAATCCATAGTCCCACCAGGGGCTCCAATATCCTAGACCTGGTCATTACCAACATGGGAAATCAATGCTCCATACCTATAGTCACCCCCTCGTTAGTCAGGTCTGACCATAAGCTAATCACCCTTAACATCCACATCCCACCCCTACCCCCCAGTAAAGAAACCACCATAAAAAACTTCTCCAAAGCCAACTTCATGCTACTCAAGTCAGAAGGGACAAACTTCATGATACCCATGCAGACGGGAACTGAAAGATCAACTGCTGAATCCTACACTAAGGCACTGTATGAGCACATCCACTCATGCATGAATCGTGCCATCCCAAATAGAACCAAAATGCTCTCATCCAAAAAAAGGAAGCCAATCTGGTGGTCCCCTGCCATAAACAAACTTTACAACAAAAGGAAGAAACTTTTGCAGAAAAGAGGAAAATCCCAGGATGCAAAAAACTCCCTTACTAGCCTCAGTAAGAAACTGAGATGCCTCATAAAATCCTCCAAAGCTAGTTACGAAAATAAAATTGCCAAAGATTCCAAAGACAACCACAAAGCATTCTATAACTATGTCAAGAATCTAAATGGCAATGCTCAGATCTGCTCTGAGCTAAAACAGAATGGCATTAAATATACTGATCCGAAGGATATTGCCAATATCCTGGCAGATCGATTCAGTGCCAACTTCACCCCCTTCCAACACCCTAAATGGCCCATCTCAATACCGGAAGATTGCCAAATTCCAGTAATAACGGCCACACAGGTACAAAACGCACTCTCTAAAGCCAAGAATACAGCATCCATGGGACCAGATGACATCCCGGGCTGTGTACTACATGAACTACAATATGAACTGGCATCTCACCTAAGTGTCATGTTTAATCATAGCCTCACCTCAGGTTTCGTGCCCACTGAGTGGCGCAGAGCTACAGTTATCCCAATCCACAAGGGGGGATCCACCTTGGATCCCGGAAACTACCGTCCCATCAGTCTGACAAGCCTTATCTGCAAGGCCATGGAGCATATTATCATGGAAGTTATAAACAAAGACATTGGCAACCTTCAAACACTGGACCCCACCCAGTTTGGGTTTGTGAAGGGCCGATCTTGTCTCCTGAACCTGACTGACTTCTTTGAATCAGTCTCCAGAGCCATGGACAAGGGTAAGGTGGTCCACACAGCCTATCTAGACCTTGCCAAGGCCTTTGACACCATCCCCCACTCTGGAATCATAGATAAACTTACTAAGTTGGGCATTAATCCCTATGTCACCCAATGGGTTGCTAAAAGGCTTACTGATAGAACCCACACTGTAAAAGTAGCCGACTCCAAATCCATCTCCAGACAAGTGACAAGTGGAGTACCTCAGGGTTCAGTCCTGGGGCCGCTCTTGTTTGGCATCTACTTCTCTGAAGTACAGGTCAACACTAAGCGACTCTGGCTAACAAAGTTTGCAGATGACTGCAAACTGGGAGCCATTATTGAATCCCCAAATGATGTGGATACTCTACAAAAGGGCCTTACAGAAACAGATGCTTGGTGCCAGAGCCATGGGCTCAAGCTCAATGCCAAGAAATGTATTGTTATCCATATAGGTGGCAGTACACTAAACACAGAAAGTGTGATAAGAGACTTAGGGACACAGGTGGACAGTGGTCTCACCTTCGATAACCACATCGCCACAACAGTCAGGAAATCCTTCTATGTGGCACACCTCATCACGAAGGGCTTTTCATCCAGAAAAAAGGAGGTCATTGTCCCACTGTACTCATCCCTCATTAGACCCATTATAGAATACAACGCCCCATTTGGTATGTACCTCTCAAGACATCTGCAACAACTGGAAAAGCCTCAGAAATACCTCACTAAAAGAATCACAGGCCTAAAGCAGATGCCCTACGCTGACCGCCTTAAAAAACTCCAGCTATACTCTGTCGCATATCGTCTACTCAGAGGCGATCTCTGCTTAACATACAAGGCCATGTCAAACCCAGAGCTGTTGGACATGCTACACTTAAAGAAATCCCAATCCCTCAGCTACATGCTCCAGGGATCTAAACCTTGTCATCACAATAAACAAAACATGCTGGAGGGATAGGTTCCTGACCCAGAGACTCCCCAGACTCTGGAATATATTGCCCATACATGTCAAGCAGAGTGCCTCTTTGGACCTCTTCAAGAGGAACCTTGACGATTGAATGGGAGAAAGGAAATTCACCCCAGGGATCACGTCAGTCGCCCTGCTAGACAGGGGTCCAGGAAAGTAAATAATGTGGGAAGAAATAGCCAGGGAATTGTTATGGCTAAGCTTGTATAGGCCCTAGGGCTAATAGCCTAGTACCAACCTATGAACCTATGAACCTATAAATATAGGTAACACGTGCACTCTCGTAACCAGTGGAGGGAATGTAGATTAATGAAGCACCCCTCTGATCAATTGTTGTTTGCAATCCTTGGCCCATAAACACTGCAGTTTCATCCATAGCAATCATGTTAGAGAGTTGGTATTTAGAAAAGTCAATGCCATCAACAAAGGACTTGAATGTAAGTGCATGTTTAATAACTTCAGTAAATTCCAGCTTGAACAGTGTTGTTGATCTTCTTAGAGACAGTTTATATCGCTGAAGGAAGCCATCCAGCCAATGTTGTGATGCTTAGAATTCTTCTGGGGATATTTCTAACTGTGGTGCCATTGCAGGGACAAATGCTTGGATATTAGCCCTGTGCACAACCAAAGCCTTTGCTCTCCTGTTAGCAATCCATTCACAGATGATGTCTTCCTGCTCAGGAAATAATGGTTGCCGACCTGCTCCACACTTGCACTTCTTAGCATTTCCCTTGTCAGCCTGTCGACTGAGGTTATCGTATGCTGCACGCCATTTTCAGACCATTCGGAGATCTAACTTCTTCTCTTTGCAGAAAGCCATCAGATTCTTTCCTCTGGAGTCCCCCATGATTCCTTTCTTGTACTCGATGGAATAGCTCTTTCTTTTTACACTCATCTTGTCTGGGGGGGGGGGGGTTAATTTGAAGACTAACGAGACTGGAGTGGCAACACAAAATGGAGCTGTTTACAAAGAGAAGGCACAACAACAACCATGCACTATCACGTGCGCGTGCTTTATGCACGTTGTCTGTACTTTGACTGATCAAAATATGCCTGCCAGAGTTTATGGGCCAAGGATCTCAACCGTCAAGTGTGAGTGATGGTTAGGGTTACAGTAAGAATTGTGGAGGACTCCCAGGGAAAGAATCTTACGACTTTCTGCAAAGAGAAGAAGTTGGGTGTCCGAATGGTCCAAAGCTTGTGAGCAGAGTACGATAACCTCAGTCAACGAGTGTCAATAATATTATTTTATAATGTCCATCATGTGTTGTTGACGAGCTTAACTGGGGCTTATATTTGGGGTAGGGTTTATATCATGACCACCCTGGAAAACCATGCTAGGCCTTATTCTCTGATTAGGTCTTATTTACAAAGAAATATGGTATCTTTAACTCTTAATTTATTGACACCTCTGCCAATATCACAGCATCTTTTTCTCTACCTCTTCCCAATAATAATATCTCTACTCCACCTCTCCCGATGCAGCATACTCCTCCTCAGAGCCTTTCCAACATTCCTGATTTGTCACTCCACCCTCCTTCATCTACTACTACTCCTCCTCCTCCTAATGTCACCCAACTGACTTCTCAGCCTCTCTTTAATCTCTCTCTCATCCCTACTTCTTATATCAAAAAACTCCTTCAGAAACTAAAACCATATTCTAATTCTGCTGACAAAATTCCAGCCAAGTTCCTAAAGCTCACAGCTCAGTGGCCTACCCTATTAGCATACTGATAAACAGATCTATCCTAGAATATGATGTCCTTGCCTCTGGAAAAAAGCAATAATTCTACCATTGCACAAAGGGGGCTCCTCAACTGACATCTCAAATTTCCGTCTCATTGCTATTCTGTCCCGTATCTCAAAAATTTTAGAAAAATGTGTCCAAAAACAACTCTTAGATTTCCTTCAGAAGAACAAAATTCTTTTCCCCATTCAGTATGGCTTCCGTCCAGGACATAGTACATCTACTGCACTAATATCCTTCTTAAATATAATCAACAAAGCTCGTGACACTGGAAATATAGTATCAGCACTATTCTTGGACCTTTCAAAGGCTTTCAATACCATCTCTCACCCTATCCTTTTTTCCCAGCTCAGCAGTATAGGCCTCTCTCTACAATCACTTACCTGTTTTAATAGCTACCTCTCTAACAGAGAGCATGTTGTTAAATGGCAGTACTCCATTTCTCCCTACATCCACAACCCTACAAGTGTCCCCCAAGGCTCTATATTAGAACCTCTCCTGTTTAACATTTTCATCAAAAATCTCCACCAAACTACCAAATAGGGTTCCCTAATCCAAAACACAGATGACTCCACTATAGTCTGCTCTGCTCTCAACCCAGATATATTAAAACATCTTACTCGAGCCGCATTCTCTACTGTGGAAACTTGGCTCCACAATAACCACCTCTCTTTAAACCCCAAAAAGACCAAACTTATGATATTTATTCTGTTAATAAAGCCAATTTCAAAATATTCTTCCTTAACTCCACAAAAATTGAGCTAGTGACCTCTACTAAATTGCTAGGTGTTATAATTGATGACAACCTTAAATTCGATCTTCACATACAAAACAATATTAGCAAGACCCACAAAAAACTTGGGCTTCTCTATAGGCATAATAAGTTTCTCTCCCTCCTTGCCAAACAAACCTTAGCTCTATCTTATCTTTTACCTTCTCTAACTTATGGTGATTCTTTACTTACTAATCTACAATCTTCGCTGAAAACTAAATTAGAAACCTGCTACAACAAGATCACTAAATTCACCACTAACAGCCGCCACTCTCCCCACCACTGCACTGCCCTAAAACAACTGCATAGGCTGGAATTCCCCCACCACCTACTTCTTCAACTCACTACTACTCATAAACTGATTTATAAACCTCAAGACTCCCCTGCACTCAGTTCTTTATTCACCGTCTATAATTCTGTCAGGCCTCTTTGTTCTCAACACCAATATCTTGTACAAATTCATAAACCCAAGCTACCTGCAGGTCAACTTCTGTACTCATGGAACATTGCTAAACTATTGAACAATCTACCACCATCCATCTGCTTACAACAAAGTCCCTCCAACTTTAAAGCTGCGCTATACAACCATCTTCTCTCCAAGTGGATATGCACTTTTTCTACTCACTCAGCCATTACTTAATCTTCCAGTTTTAACCCTAATCCTTTAACCCTAGCTTTTGCTTACAATCTTTCCATTTCATCTTATAATCTTTATTTGCTCTATTCAACCTCTTGCCTCTTAATTCTATTACCCCTTATTTCTCTCTTCTACACTTCCCTTCCCTTTTCATCTACCTTCCTGTCCACAACATCTTCCTTGCTCTCTCTCTCTCTCTCTCTCTCCCCCTCTTCCGTCCTATCCCCTATTAATCCATAACATACTGCTGCTTACCTTTCAACAAAATAGTATTTACATCAAGTCCTGCCAATCTACTTTCTCTTCTTGCACTCATCAAATATATCTCGATTTTACTGTCTTGTTTAGCACTATGCTCTGTTGTCACTGTACCCATGTATTAGAAACATGCTCATTCCATATGTCAAGAAGTTTGTAGCAGAATTATTTCATTCCATGTAAATTCTTTTCAAGAATATTTTATTGCTTCCTTACTGTATGCAACTTCTGTAAATTCCTTCACAAAAACTGTATGTATATCTTTTGAACATTTTGAACTATGTTAACTTATGTTAATTGTTTTTGTACTTGCTATGTCAATCTTGTGCTAGAGCTCTTGTTTATTTTTTCTTGTTGCTAATTGGAGCTTTTCTCCCTGGCACTCTACTGAAAATAGGCTCATCTTGGCCCAGTGGACTTTCCCGGTAAACAAATGCCAGTAAGCAAGTAAGTAAGTAAATAAATAAATAAGATTGGTTATTGCACATGAACTAAAATTGTCACTGTTATGTATTATTATATAAAGCAAATACCAGGCAATTGCTCTTGAATGAAAATATATAACTAAGTAAATAAATTACTGCACATTCCAAACAAAACACTATTATTAAGTTAATTTGTGGTGGAGTTGCTAGGACTGGGTGCTCGAGTTAACGTCTCATCACAATTATATCTTTGAAATTTCTGAATGTTGTGATATTTACATACATTTATTGGGAGATTCTGAAGGAAAATATTACCACTTTGTGATTGGATTTAATTGGAGAAGGGAGTGCTATATGGATAGTTGATATTGATGTCATGTTAGCAAGGACCAAGTCAAAAAGATTACATCCTCTGGTGTGTTTTCTGACATTTTGGTTCAGAGAGTTTTTGTTTATGAACCAAGAATTTTTAGGGTGCAACCTACTCTTGAAGTACAGGTATCTCAATTTATAAAGTAGTTAAAGTCACCTAGGATAATGGAATTTCTACTGATTTTAAGTTCATCCAGTGTATTTAGAAACCTAATATGGCTTTCTTGGAGCAGAGAGGGGGTCCTTTCATATGTATGATCTGACAGTTGGCCCTGCTTAGTATGATTTGGATCTCTACCAGTTCAGTTTCTGGGACTCTAGAAATCCACCTGGGACTGATATACTTTCTAAAAAATACCACAGTTACCATTGGGCTGAAAGGTGTCATAGGTGCAAAACCCTGAAATGGAGGGAGTGATTTCTGACCTTTAATTCAAATTGCTGTAATTATAAACACGCGTGTGCTCCAAATGCAGGAGGGCCTCAAGATCAGGTAATTGGTTATTTAGACTCCTGACATTGAGTGCATATGATTTCTAAAGTGGCATAGATTCATTAAATAGGACTTCTAGGTAAAGAATGTAAGAACGATAATATCTACCTCAAACCTTCTCAACCTCTTAACGCAAGAAATCTGGACAAAGCCTACAATAATGGGGGGGGGGGACAAAAGCCCAAAAATAGAGACAGATTTTAAACTTTGCTTTTATACACTTAGAAAGCTGTTAGAACAACAGGATTTGTGTTAGCATGCATTTTCTGAAGGACATGAAGTCTGAAACTCAAATATATATCATTATGTGGTCATTATTTAGTGACTTCAGTTCTCTGTAATTTGCCACAAAAACACATATTTTATGAGAAACAGACCAAATATTTGAGGTAAAAATGTGGACATTCTGTGAAAATCTGTACAGCTGAAAGGTGTGCTAGGTACATGTTTAATCACAGTCAATGGGAAGATTTTATGAGCAGCCTGCATAGTCTTGTGTACATTTTCATTAATGCAATTTCCTAAAGGTGACCAATCATTGCACAGACTTTACAGGTTGCACATATACGTATTAGTGATATTCTTGTAGTAGATGCCACTATTTATATATACATATTTATAATATATACAACATAGATGATCACTGAGGTTATTGATAGTACAGTGACTGAGTGCAAGGAGGATGATAGTATTAGATAGATCTACAGTTGGAAGTCACATGATAGAGGTTAGAGTGAAAAGGTAAGAAAACAGTGTCTCAAAAGAGTAATGCTTTTGAGTTAAGGCAATTCACCTGGATTATAAAATTTTAATATTAAGACATTTAGCTAGCCTAACCAGGTGGTTGTGAGTGATTATAGATGGTTCTGCTAGATCACACTTGTACAACTGTCATGATTTGTCAACAGTCTATGAGGGGAGTCAGATACACCTTCCTCAAAAATGAACATCTTTTGGAGGTGTTAGGAGAGACACTGTTACACCTGTATTTGAAATTACGAGCAATCATGGCTAGTTGACAGGTGTGCATGGCATATATATGGCACAATCCATGTTGTCACAGTTGTAACCCATTCCATCACCATTGTCAATTAGCTATGTATTTACTATGTGCATCACAGGAACACGTATCATACATGCATCTTGTATAACACCTTGAAGGGTGGCTCCACACCATCAATCAACAATAGTTCTGCAACAAAAAGAATACTTATGCATGGCCAATAAGATGCATGGGAGCTCACTGTGGCAAATGTGGTGCACTTAAGAAACGCATAACTGGAAGATATGCTGGGAGGTACATGAAAAAGGATGCATCGTACTTAGTTACTGGTGTGATAAGGACTGAGAACTATGGGACTATAATGCGCTTTGATGTGGATGTGCTACATACAAGGGAGAAGTCACTACTGTGGGCACATACTGGTGGATGTTCTGCATGTCATCTACCAGAGTACACAGGTCACATGCCATTTGGTCTGCTCATAGGGGTGTGCTGTCTGTATTATAAATAGCTTGATTAGCTTGTGTATTTGCTTTTATAATGGAACTAATCCCCCCATGATTTTTGTTCATCTTTGTCTCCATGGCTGTGGCTTCAGTCCTTCGTGTGTGTTGACACTGTCTGTATACAAACAGAAAATGATTGACTTTAACAATTGTCTTAGTTTCTGGTGCCATTCCAAGGGGATCCAGTACCTGACAGCCTGGGAGAACATGATTGACAGACAATGATGCTTTGCCAGAGATGGCCTTCATCTCTCTCCCCTGGGCTTTAGGCTTCTGGCAAAGGCTCTTGCCTCCCCCATAGTGCCTTTTTTAGGCAAAGTCATCAGTACAAAATTAACAACATGAAAAATTCTTCTAAATGAAATTTAAAGGTCATGCTGCTAAATGCTAGGAGTCTTAGCATGAAAGTGCACTCATTGCAAGCTTTCCTTGCCCTGGATGATGCTGACATTTGTGCAGTCACTGAAACCTGGTTCAAAGCTACGAAGAGCACCCTTGCCTTACCAGGTTACTCATCCTACCATACCTTCAGACCCCAAATGGAGGGCTACAAAGCCAAAGCAGGTAGAGTTTCAATATTTATCAAAGACATACTCACCTCCAGGCTGGTCAAACTGTATGATGCACAGGAGACACTCCAAGTGCAGTTAACTGTTGACAAAACACCTGTTCAGATCACAGCTAGCTACAGACCCCCGAACATGACTCAAGATGCCCACTCCACCTATCTGGGCTTACTTGAATCCATCAAGATTCAACCCTCTATCCTGATCCTGGGTGACTTCAACTACTCAACCATAGACTGGAAGACCTTCTCTAGCCCTACCATGAATGTCCAGAGATTCCTTGACTTTGTCAATGCCAATGCATTGCATTAGCTGGTCAACACCCCTAAAAGAGTTGAAAATATCCTGGACCAGGTACTAACCAATATGAGTAACTACTGTAGCACCCCTACAGTGTCATCATCCTTGGTAAGATCGGACCACAGTGCGACCACTTTCGAAGTCACCATCTCCCCTGCCCCCCTGTCAGAGTCAAACAAAAAAAACTTTTCCAAAGCTGACTACAATCTCCTGAGAGCAGGTATAAGCAACTTCTCAGCCACCGGACCTTCAGATGGAACTAGCACTAAAGTCCACGTCTCCACCAAAAAACTATACGAGCATCTACATAGCTGTATGGACTCAGCAATACCGGACAGGACCAAATCATCTTCCTCAAGGAAGAGTAAACCTGTCTGGTGGACAGCAGCAATAAACAAACTCTATAATAAAAGAAAAAAATTGCTGTCCAGAACCAAGAAGGAGCAGGTGCCAAGTCAGAAGCAATCTCTCCTTTGTCTGAACAAGCAAATAAGGTCATTGGTAAAATCCTCTAAGGTTAACCCAGAGTCTAAATTGGCCACATCCACTAAGGACAATCATAAGGCCTTCTTGACATATGTCCGCAATCTGAAAGTAACACTCAAATCTGCTCTGAACTGGTGGTCAATAACTCCACATATACAAAAGCCGTATATATAGCCAAATGGCTGGTAGACAGGTTCAGTGAAGGAAAACTTCATCCTCCTGTCACCTCATCAGTAAACCAGGACATCTCTAGCAACTGCCCCCCATCCCTCTCATTACCAAGGAGCAGGTGTTTAATGCCCTCTCAAAGGCAAACAATACAGTCTCCATGGGACCCGACAACATCCCTGGCTGTATCCTACATGAACACAGGCATAAGCTCTCAGCTCCATTAACCACCCTATTCAACCAAAGCCTGTGTACTGGCTTCATTCCAGCCAAATGGAGGACAGCCACTGTGATCCCTCAGCACAAAGGTGGAGCATCCATCTACCCAGGCAATTATAGGCCCATCAGTCTAACTAGCCTGATCTGCAAGGCCATGGAATGCATTATCATGGACCCTATTAAAAAAAAAAAAAAAAAAAAAAAAAAAAGACATTGGCAACCTCCAAATGCTTGACCACACACAGTTTGGTTTTGTCAAAGGGAGATCATGCCTATTAAACTTGGCTGAATTCTTTGAAGCAGTCATCAAACTGTCACCAAAGCCATGGATGAGGGGAAGACAGTGCACCCCCCCCAACCCTGACCTAGCCAAAACTTTCAACACTATTCTCCACTTGGGCAAAATAGATAAACTCTCCCAGCTAGGCGTTAACCTGTATGTCAGCAGATGGGTAGCTAACTGGCTCACTGATAAAACCCATTCAGTAAAAATAGGGGAAGCCACTTCTAGTAGTAGAACCCTAACGAGAAGTGTATCCCAAAGATTGGTCTTGGGGCCTCTACTGTTTGGGACATACTTTTCTGAGGTGCAAGCCAAAACCAGTGGTCTGTGGCTGACCAAGTTTGCAGATGACACTGGGAACCTCCAAACAGTGGACCCTACCCAGTTCGGCTTTGTTAAGGAGAGATCATGCCTCCTAAACCTGGTGGACGTCTTTGAGACAGTTACCAAGGCTATAGAAGAGGGAAATGTGGTCCACACAGCTTACCTAGACCTTGCAAAGGCCTCTGACACCATTCCCCACTCAGGTATTATAGACAAGCTCACCAGCCTGAACATAAACCCCTACATCACGAGATGGGTTGCCACCTGGCTCACAGACAGAACCCACATGGTAAGAGTTGCAGCAGCTAGGTCTGACTCTAAACCGGTTACAAGTGGCGTCCCCCGGGGCTCAGTCCTAGGACTCCTCCTGTTCAGCACATACTTCTCAGAGGTACAGGCAAGCACAGGAGGACTATGCCTGACCAAGTTCGTAGACTACTGCAAACTAGGGGCTATAATTGATTCTCCGGCTGACACAGACATCCTCCAAAAGGGTCTTGCTGAGACAGATACCTGGTGTCAAAAAGTACAGTTTTGTACCTACCATAAATGTAGATGTTCGAGGATCCACATTGCTGCAGTCCTAACTATTGGGTAGTCCGCTGTCCCAGTCAGCCCGAATACCAAAGTATATGGCTGACGTCGGTCAAGGCGCATTAGACTGACGTCAGGACGTCAGGGTACTAATGCGCATGACCGACGTCATATCCTCAGTCTTTTCTTGCCCCAGATGTCAGAAGACCCTAAAAAGACAAGGCCAAAACCAAAAACACCAAACACTCCTGCACCAAAAATATGTACAATATATACAAAATTACAAGAGTATAACCTCACCCACACAACCACCCCTAAACACAGAGGGGAAGGAGGGAGGGTAAATTGGACTGCAGCAATGTGGATCCTCGAACATCTACATTTATGGTAGGTACAAAACTGTACTATGTTCTTCATTCCACATTGCTGCAGTCCTAACTATTGGGTAGAATCCCAAAGCAGAGGTAAGGGAGGCTGGCAAATCATAAGGAAGCAGGAGCTGTCAACATGCCTTGCAAAATAGCTGTGGCAAAACCAGCCCTAGATTTAGAGTAGAGAGGAAGGTGGTAATGCTTAGAGAAAGTATGCACTGAACTCCAAGTAGCTGCCTCCAAAATATCCTTAGTTGCCACCCCCCTTAGAAATGCTGTTGAAGTGGCAGTAGCCCTAGTGGAATGAGGCCTAATCCCAGCTGGAATATCCTTGCCATGATGGGAATAACAAAATGCAATGCAAAACCCAATCCACTTAGAAATAGTTTGTTTTGACACAGGCTTGCCCTGAGAACTCAAAGCAAAAGAAACAAACAACTGCTGAGACTGCCTAAAATCCTTGGTCCTGCATAAATAATAACGCAACTGCCTGTGTACATCTAAAGTGTGCAAAATCTTTTCCCACTTATTTTGGGGATCTGCATAGAAAGTAGGCAAATGAATAGTTTGGTTTAAAGCCACACTAGAAACCACCTTAGGCATAAAAGAAGGATTAGTACGTAATGATACCCTATCCTTATGGAAAATCAAAAAAGGCTCTACCACCATAAGGGCCTGCAATTCAGAAACCCTTCTTGCAGAAGTAATGGCCAACAAAAAAGCAGTCTTCCATGACAAGTATTTCAAATCAGCAGTAGCCGCAGGCTCAAAAGGTTGTAGAGTAAGTTTCTCCAACACAAAATTGAGATCCCAAGCAGGAGTAGGAGCTCTACGTGGGGGACTTATACTCTTTGCCCTCTAAGAAATTGCTTGAACAAAGGATGCGAAAAGAATGGTGGGTCACAATCATAGTGAGCTGAAATTGCTGCAGCATGAATCTTAATGGAAGAGAAAGACAAACCTTTGTCCAATAATTCAGTAAGATATTGAAGAGCCACACTCAAATTAGGCTCAGAAATCTCCAAATTCTTTGCTGCACTCCAAAATAAAAATCTCTTCCATTTTTCTGCGTACACTTTCCTTGTACTAGGTCTTCTGGCTTCCATAATCACATTTAAAACTTGTTGAGGAAGTTGAGACCTGCTGTGTTTCAAAACAGAATATGCCAGGCTGTTAGATGAAGAGAGTGAAGCTTGACATTGAGCAGGTGACCGTCCCTCTGAGACAACAGGTGTGGAATCAAAGGTAAAGGCCATGGAGGCTTCCTTACCAGACTCCTCAGTAATGGGTACCAGTGTTGCCGAGGCCAATCTGGAGCTATTAAAATCATCCTTGGCTTGTCTTGTCTGACCTTTAGGAGCACCTTTGGGAGAAGAGGCAGAGGTGGAAAGGCATACACATGAAGATTTTTCCAACTGAAAGAAAGAGCATCCACTTTCCAAGCTGTGTGATGAAACCTCTTTGTGCAAAACTTTGGCAGCTGGTGGTTTAGTGGAGAAGCGAACAGATCTATGTCTGGAGTTCCCCATGACACTGTCAATTTCGAAATACATGAAGATCCAGTTTCCACTCGTGGGGATCCATGATTTGTCTGCTTAACACATCTGCTAAGGAGTTCTGTGCTCCCGGCAGAAACCTTGCCTGAAGAGTTAGTTGCAAGCTGAGCGCAGTCTCCCATAAAATCATTGCTTGCCTGCACAACGGGTAAGAATGTGTTCCCCTTGTTTGTTGATGTACCACATGACAGTTGTGTTGTCTGTTAGAATCAACACCTGCCCTGGAAGAAGTAACTCCTTGAAAGCCATTAATGCAAACTGGACTGCTAACATCTCCTTCATGTTGATATGTAGATGCTGTAGTCTGGCAGGCCACTTGTCTTGTATCCACCTTCCATTTAGATGAGCTCCCCAAGCAATGTCTGAGGCATCTGTCGTTAGAATCTGACTCGCCTCTGGCCGGGTCACAGAGAGTCCCTTGTTTAGGTGACATTCCTGAGCCCACCACAAAATTCCTGTTGAATGCAAGGTATTATTTGAATGACAGTGTCCAAATCCTGGCAGTGCTGTGTCCATACATTTTGAGATACCATTGCAGCTTCCTCATATGCAGTTTGGCATTGGGAAGCACCAGAATACAAGATGCCATGAACCCTAAGGCTTGAAGGACTGTCCTTGCAGTCAGCCCGGACTGAAGAGATAGTTGATGGAAGTAAATGGAAAGATTCTTTTGTTTGTCCGGGGTTAAAAAGGCCATCTGGGCTGCTGTATTCAGTCTCACACCCAGAAAGCACATGTCTTGAGAGGGTACTAGACTGGACTTTATTTCGTTCACAGAATACCCTAGGCATCTTAGCACTGCTATCACATATTCCAAATGCTGTAAAGGTCTTCCTTTTCTTGAGCCAGAATCAGGCAGTCGTCCAAGTAAGGATAGATTTGAATTCCTTTTAGCCTGAAGTAAGCTATCACTGGAGCCAGAACCTTTGTGAATACTCTGGGCAGTAGATAAGCCAAAGGGCAATGCAGAGAACTGATAATGGAAATTTCCAGCTCGAAACGCAGATACTTCCTGCAACTTAGTCTGATAGGCACATGAAGGTAAGCCTCCTTGAGATCTAAAGTTACCATCCAGTGATCTTTGCCCAGCAGAGGTAAAAGCTGTTGTAACGTCAACATTTTGAACTTGGGAATGTCCAGATAAGTGTTGAGGATAGATAAATCCAAAATTGGTCTCCATGTGTTCCCCTTCTTTGGTACTAGGAACAGGCGAGAATAAAATCCTAGGCCCCTTTCTGGCACAGGAACTGGCTGAATGGCCCCTATTTGGAGTAACAGAGAAATTTGCTTGTGAGCCTCTTTTCTTTGTAGAGGAGGAATGTCTGGCATGCCTTTGAAAGGAGGCAAGGTATGGAAATAAAACCTGTAACCGTGGTGAATGATATCCAAAACCCATCTGTCTTGGGTAATTAAATCCCAATTTTCTTTGAAAAGAGCCAACCTTCCTCCCAAAGGTGCTGCCAGGCGAGCGTACTGGCAGCTGAAAAGACAGGTCATTGGGTCTGTTTACGAAAGGACTGACCCCTGCCCTCACCAGAAGTCTGAGCAGGAGAACTCCCTGTTCTAGGCCTAAAAGAACCTTGAGCTCTGCCCCTACCACGCCTAGACCTACCCCTAGATTGGGAATCATAAGCAGGATATGTCCATCCCTTAGTAGGCCAATTTCTACTAAACTTCGGAGGCTGCACCTGCAAAAAATCTTTAACAGTTTGCATAGACTTAGCCTTGTCCTCCATTTTCTTTAAAACTGCTTCCACAGGCGAACCAAACAATACGTCAGACTGTAAAGGAGCATCCAAAATCCGTGTCTTAACATGCTCAGCTAAATTCTGATCCCTCAACCAGGCGTGCCTACGAAGAACAGAACCAGTGGCAGCCACCCTCGAGGAGGCCTGCACAGCATCAAAACCACATTGCAAGGAATGCTTACCCACCTGTTCAGACACATGAACTAAATCCTGCAACTCTTTACACTCAATACCTTCCGCCAGAGCATCCACCTTAGACTTCAATTGTGAAAGGAGATAATTTTGATATTTTAACATGTGAAACTGGCAATTCAACGCCCTCATGGCTAAAGTGGAAGAAGTATACACTTTCTTTCCCCATCTATCCAAAGCCCTTGCCTCTTTATCAGGAGGAACAGGATTTTTAACAACAGAAGCCTTAACACCTTTAGGCCCCTGAGAGACAGTTTCGGGTCTGCCCTGGGACTCTTAAAAGATACTTATGAGCTTCAGGCACCCTATAGTACCTATCCGGTTTAACTGGGGCAGGAGGCAAAGAATCAGGGTTCAGGGAAGCCTCTGCAAAACATCTTCCACCACATTCAGAACAGGAGGAATAGCTAAAGGCCTATGCTGGGGTAAAACAAGAATTCCCTAAGCCTCTTCCTGGAATCAGAGAAATCTTGACCTTCCCATTTAAAATGCTCCCTCATGGAATGCAGAGTCTCTGAAAATGAAAAATCCTCAGGAGGAGAAGCTGAAGGAGTAGAATCATCCACATCAGAATCAGAATAAGGAGGATACTCCTGCAAGTCTTCAGCCGAAGACTCAGAAGCCTCGAACACTGCTCAAAACTCTCAAACTCAGGTTCCACCCTAGGCCTCTTATCAGGAGGGCATAGAACCTCTAATCATAGTAATCAAATCCTCTGCCATTTTAAGCATATGTTTCTTAGGCAAAGATCCTGAAGAGCTAGGAGAAACCCCCACTGAAGTTAAACCTGGCCTGCCTCTCAAAGAAGCCTTGGAAACAGAAGGGGAGGCTCTAACCACCTTAGGAAGAGAGGGAAGAACAGCCACCTGAGAAGCCCCTTCAGCCTGGCCTACCTCCTGAGAGGACACATCCTGTAACAGTAAAGTCTCTCCCTGAGACTCCAAAGAAACTCCTGGCAGAACCTCCGGCTCCACTGAGCCTTCTAAAGAACCAACGTCCAGGACTGTCGGTTCTTCCACTCTAGGCTTTGCTGCTTTGTCCTTGCGCTTTTGGATGAAGCGGCGCGGAGCATCCGGCGGCATTTTATAATTACAACGCTTCCCAAAAACTAACCTAGCACAGTCTAACCTTCTCTTAATAGTGCGTTTGTTAAATCTAGCACAAGAGCGGCATCCAACAACGTCGTGCTCAGGCCCTAAACAAGGTATACACAAGGTATGGTAATCCCTATGAGGTATCTGTTTCCCACAAGAAATACAGTTATTCACTTTTTCTGACATCCGGTTAAATACTGAGGCAAGAAAAAACCAAAATATTCCCCAACGGGGTACTTAGCCAACTTTGATTCGGTCTGAAACTCCGACTTCAGAAAATTTCAGAACGCCAACCTGCACTCGCAAAACTGCTTCTGCATCGGACCATGCGGCAAAAAAGACTGAGGATATGACGTCGGTCATGCGCATTAGTACCCTGACGTCCTGACGTCAGTCTAATGCGCCTTGACCGACGTCAGCCATATACTTTGGTATTCGGGCCGACTGGGACAGCGGACTACCCAATAGTTAGGACTGCAGCAATGTGGAATGAAGAACATCCATGGCCTCAAGCTAAATGCCAAAATGTGCATAGTCATCCCCTTTGGAAAAAACAAAGTACCCACAAACTACCACATAGGTGGTAGCCCCCTAAATACAGAAGATGCAATAAGGGATATGGGGACCCAAGTAGATAGTAACATCTCCTTTGATAATCGCACTGCCAAAGTGGTTAGAAAATCCTTTTATGTGGCCCACCTAATCACAAAAGGGTTTGCATCCAGATCGAAAGAGGTTATTGGGCACCTCTATGCATCACTCATCAGTCCCATCATAGAGTACAATGCCCCATTTGGGATGTACCTTACAAGACACCTGCAACAACTGGAAAGACCACATAAGAGCCTCACCAAGAGGATCACTGGCCTCAAGCAGATGCCCTATGCAGCTTGACTGAAGAAACTCCAGATGTACTCGGTTGCATACCGCCTACTCAGAGGTGATCTCTGCCTGACATACAAGGCCATGTCCAACACAGAATTGATGGACATTCTCCACCTGAAGAAAACCATATCCCCTCGAGCCACACGCTCCAGGGATCTAAACCTCACCACAACAATAAACTGGACATGCTGGAAGGACAGATTCCTGTCCCAGAGACTTCCCATGCTCTGGAACAAGATTCCAATCTACATTAGGCAGAGCTCCTCGCTAACCCTCTTCAAGAGAAACCTTGATGAGTGGATGGGAAACAGAAAGTTTATCCCAGGGATCACTTCAATGGCTCTGCTGGACAGAGGCACAGGGAACTAATCTAACGGGGCGGCGAAAGCCAACACATTCCGGCTAGGCTTATAAATGCCTCTGGGCAGATAGCCTAGTACCGACCTATGAACCTATGACTGCAAGCTGGGTGCTGTCTTAAATTCTCCTAGTGATGTGAACATCCTCCAAGAGGGCCTTACCCAAACTAATGACTGGTGCCAGAAGTATGGCCTCAAACTGAATGCCAAGAAATACATCATTGTCACCTTTGAGGAAAATGGAGTCTCCACTAATTAGCACATTAATAACAACATACTAAGCATGCAATCAGCCATGAGGGACTTGGGCACCCAGATTGATAGCAACCTGACTTTTGACCACCATGTTGCCTCCAGTGTACGGAAGGCTTTCTACATGGCCCACCTCATAAGTAAGGGTATTTCATCCAGGAACAAGGAGGTCATAACATCCCTGTACTCCTCAGACCCATTATCGAGTACAATGCCCCCTTCGGCATGTACCTTGCCAAGCACATGCAGCAGCTGGAGAGACCACAGAGATTCCTGACTAGGAAAATCCAGGGTCTCAAACACCTATCATATACAGAGAAGCTAAAAGCCCTGTCCCTCTACTCAGTCTCACACTGACTGCTCAGAGTTGACCTGTGTTTGGCAGCCTTGACTGAGTTGCTGCATATCCATAAGTCAAACTCCACCCTGCAACCCGTACGCAAGGCTTCAACCTGGTCTGTGACATTAACAGAACATGTTAGCGGGAAAGACTTCCCCATCTATAGAATGGACTCCCTGTCCATGTCAAGCAGAGCACCTCTCTAGCCCTCTTTAAGAGTAACCTGGACAACTGGATGAGAAACAGAGACTACACCCCTGGGATACCACCTGTGTCCCTGCTGGACAGGGGAAAAAGGTGCTGACTTTGTGGGAACATGGGCAAAATTCTTGGCTGGGCTTATAAGGGCATCTGGGCCAATAGCCTAGTATCATCCTATGAACCTATGAAGCTATTATACCAATACCACACTTGGATTCAATAACTGTCCACAGTCTGTGGTTCACCACAAAGCTAGTTGGACAAAGGATGTGTAAGTCAGTCTTCACGTCTAACATCCACTGAAATCTAAGGCATCAGGCGAAAAAAATGAAAAATAAGTATATTTTAAGCAAGCACTGCACTTTAATTGTATTTAATTGAATTACTGCTACATTTTTGCTATTCGTGACTGCTTTTTACTCTGCACTTTGAAATTGTGTTTCATTGCCTTATATGGCATAGGCTAGATTCAGACCTGCTAAGTCTACACTGTTTGGTATCACTGCGCTCTTAAACCAGAGATCCTTCACTAAGAGGGCCTCCCTGCACCCTTGTGGCAGAATTGTCTAGAAGAAAACCAATATCTGCTGAAACAAAAACCACCAAAGAGAAAAACAGGAACTGGATGCACTCGAGTTTATTCTGGTACCTCGGCTTACACAGCCTTCAAAGGAATAACCTTCCACAGCAAATGCATCTTTTTATATACAAAATTCCTTAATTAATTAATTGAATGATTGTGCAATTACATCATTCACACTGTTTCAGAAAAAGGGACCATACATTTAAATACTGATACATGGACAAAAGGGAATATTTATACTGAGACAAAGTATATAATACACAAAAACAAAGTTTTAAATAAATACCAATGCCTCACAATTCAAATAGTCAAGTTCATTTCCAAATTTAAGCCTTTTGGTTTTAAGGTACCAAAATTTAAAATGAACATACTTTCCAATTTTAACAGCTTCTGTAAAAAATTCCCAGTATTATAAGTATCAGGTCTAGCCAAGGCACAAAAGAACAAGGAATCCAACTCCCCATTATGTGAATTGTTGAAATGCTCAGAAACTGGGCTTTCCATCCTGCCATTTCTAATATCACCCATGTGTTCCATAATCCTTAGCTTTAAATGACGTTTAGTTTGCCCTATATAATATTTGGGTGGAGTACACCCACAACCAATTAAGTAAACCACCCCACAAGATTTACAATTAAATGTATCCAAAGCTTGATATTTTATGCCATTTATGCAACTACCTGTCAAATTCATGACTTTTGAACAAATTCTACATTTACCACACTTGAACATACCTTTTTGGGATGAAATCCTATGCTGCATGTTCACCCTAGCTTTTGATTTAAACTTCAACTTTTTTTTTAAATTAGCATACCTACCAAATGAAAAGCATACTCTATTGGGAAATAAATGGCCTATTTCGTCATTCTGACAAACAATCGGCCAGAGAAAGTCTACTATGTCCTTCAGAATGGGAGAGAATAACGAATACTTGTTGACTAGAAAAATTCTACTCTCATCATTCAAAAGGAATTTATTCACCCTATTGTCAAAAGTTTTATGCTTATTCCTTATGAATGAATCAGGACTAAGTAGTCTGTCCCTGCTATTCTTAATAGAAATCTCAGAATAACCTCTTTCCAAAAGCCTATTTCCAACCATCTTAAATTCAAATTCCAATAACTTACTATCTGAAGTATGCTCAAAAGTGCGTTTAAACTCCCCATAAGGAAGTGCTTCAATCAGATGTTTTGGGTGAGCACTGGTTGCATGTAGAAAATTGTTAGTTGCAGTAACTTTTCTGTAAGGTCTATATTGCACTTTATTATTCGTATCCACATATAACAGAATATCTAAGAACTGAATAGTACTTTTATTCAAAACATAAGTAAATTCAAGACCAAATCTATTATTATGTAAACTGGCAACAAAACCATCAAATTCCATAATATTGCCAGTACATACAAAAATCAAATAGTCAATATATCTATAATAAAGTGCAACATTTTTCTGAAAAAATTCCAGCCTATACAGAAAGTTAATTTCAAAAAAGGACATAAATAATATCGCATAACTTGGGGCAAAATTAGCACCCATTGCGGTGCCTTCTTTTTGCAAGAATATCTTATCCTCACAACAAAAATAATTATGAGTCAATACAAATTCTAACAATGAAATAATAAATGAAGTACGTGGGCCCTCCCCCAAAATATTGTAAATAGCCTCCAAACCAAATCTAGTTCTAATGCTTGTATAAAGGGCCTTAACATCCACAGTAGCCCAGTAACAGTTGTTATCCCATTGCATATTCTTAACCTTGATACAGAAATCATTTGTGTTCCTGATGTGTGAAGAAACATTGACCAATTCTTTCTTAAGAAGACTATCCAACAATATACCAATATGTTCAAGAAACCCTCCACAACAAGATACTATCGGGCGACCAGGAGGGTCATAGAGATTCTTGTGTATCTTGGGTAGGGCATAAAAACTAGGATCTCTTGGATTAACAATGTAAAGTCTTTTAACATCTTTACTAGTTAGAAAGCCTAGTCTCTCGCCCCTCTCCAGTAGTTCTAAAAGGGCTCTGTTGAATTCTGAAACAGGATTACTCGATAGCTCAACATAGACTTGTTCATCTGATAGTAAATCATACACCATCTTTAAGTAGTGTGCTCTAGCCATAATTACCCAGTTCCCTCCTTTGTCTGCCTGACAAAAAGCATACTTATCACATACAAGTTGCATAGCTTTCAAAGCACTCCATTCATTTTTAGTAAGATTGAATGCGAAATACTTCTCCATAAACATTCTGTATTCAGTTTCTACTTTCTTAAGTAGAACATTCTCAAAAGCTTTCAAAGTAGCAGAATTTTTGGGTGGACAAAAGGAACTCTGGGTTGGTAAAACAGGAACTTCAAGTCTACCATAACCTGTCATAAAACGCCCAGAATCAACTGCACACGATTCTAAATCAAATTCAGATACACCCATGCCCCCCTCCAGTAGACCAAAAGTGTCTAAATCATAATCATATACAGAAAGGTCAAGCAAAGGATCAGAAGAGAATGACAAATCATCAGAAGCAGTACAATAATCAGTACAATTATCAGAAGTATTCACAATATTAGTTTCAGCATTATTCAAATTACTAAATATATCAGTGGTGTGACATTTCTTATTTTCAAAAAAAGCTTTTAGATACAATTTCCTACAAAAACGCTTTATATCAATTAATAAATCAGAAAGAGCTGGTATTTTTGTAGGCACAAACTTGCTTCCCTTTAACAATACCTGCTCCATATCTGAAGTGACCAAAAAATCACTTAAATTGACAATATGTGTAGGACTATGTAAAGCATTTGAAAAATCAGAGTGTCCCAACCTGAAAGTCTGTCTAAACACAGTCGAAACATGCCCTCTTTCAATATCTTCTGTTGCGACCCTTGCTTCTTGATTTGCGTTTACTGCCTTGACGAAAGTTCCAATTCACTTGCTCTTCCATCTCTGACTGACCGCTGGCGTCTTCCGTGTTCTCCATTCTTTCAAACGATACACTTTTCCTACTAGTACCCGTATCAGAAGATGAAACAGACGAGTCTCTCACAGATCTGGAAAGCTCCCTCCACTCTTCCGGTCTGGGACATACCATTTTTGCGTTTACGTTGCCACAGGTAAACAGTCTCCTTTCTAAAATCATTGATGTCCCTATTTAATTTATTCTTCTTTCTTGAAACTACTTCAGTTTCAAATTTACCAGTCTCTGTTTTAACGCCCTTCATAGCAGCACGAAAAACTTCATTGGGAAATTCTGTGAATAAACTTTCCTCCACCTCCGCAATCTGAAGTTGGATCGCCCCCAAGTTCTTTCGGTTACGTCGAATGAGTATCTTTAACCAACTTAAAGAACACTGTAAAGATGCAGCCTTGCACTCTTCAAGGAATTCACTCTCACTCTCCGTAAATTTAAAAGCAGGTAGTTTGTCCACCCGAAGTCCACTAGGTGTAATCGACAAACTAACATACTTTTCTAACAGTCTAGTGTCATAGAATAAAGAGGTTTCTTTGAACCTTAATTTCTTGAGTTCATCGAACCTCTTATCACGATCTCCACATACAGGGTGCACTCCACCTAAATATTATATAGGGCAAACTAAACGTCAGTTAAAGCTAAGGATTATGGAACACATGGGTGATATTAGAAATGGCAGGATGGAAAGCCCAGTTTCTGAGCATTTCAACAATTCACACAAGGGTGAATTGGATACCTTGTTCTTTTGTGCCTTGGCTAGACCTGTTACTTATAATACTGGGAATTTTTTACAGAAGCTGTTAAAATTGGAAAGTATGTTCATTTTAAATTTTGGTACCTTAAAACCAAAAGGCTTAAATTTGGAAATGAACTTGACTATTTGAATTGTGAGGCATTGGTATTTATTTAAAACTTTGTTTTTGTGTATTATATACTTTGTCTCAGTATAAATATTCCCTTTTGTCCATGTATCAGTATTTAAATGTATGGTCCCTTTTTCTGAAACAGTGTGAATGATGTAATTGCACAATCATTCAATTAATTAATTAAGGAATTTTGTATATAAAAAGATGCATTTGCTGTGGAAGGTTATTCCTTTGAAGGCTGTGTAAGCCGAGGTACCAGAATAAACTCGAGTGCATCCAGTTCCTGTTTTTCTCTTTGGTGGTTTTTGTTGCAGAATTGTCTAGCTCAGGACCCATTTGAGTTGGGGACTGCTGGAGAAAGTCTCAGTTTGGGTCTTTCCCATTGGTAGCTGTGTTAAAACTGTTTAAATTTGCCTGTATATAAGCCTCATGTTTGCATGGGTTTGCACTTAGTTTACTGGAGCTGCTCAATTTTTGGCAACTTTAGCTAGAGGTCTAGAGTGCATCTGCAATGAAATCCAAGGCATCCACTTAAAAAAAAAAACTAAAAAATAAGTACACTTAAGCCACCAATGCGCTTTGTTAACTGTATTTAATTGAACTGCTGCTTTATTTTTGCTGTTTGTGAATAAGTCCAGCTATCCCACTTCCTTCCCAAATACCATATTCAGAAAGATCCTTCCACAATAGACATGCAGCTTCCCATCATTTCTCCTGCCAGCTTGATTCATATGTGCATCTTGAGGTAATGTAGCAATTGCTTCATGTACACTGACAAACATTTACTCCTAAAGCAAACTAACACCCTATGTGAGAAATGCAAAATCACTGTGGAACTGGAATCAATTCTCTCACATAAAAATAAACTCGACAGCAAACATGTTGTCAGCACACACACTTCAGCTCTCATGCAAACCTCACCTCTCACACAAAATAAGATCATGACATATAAACCCACATATGTGGAGGTACTCACTAATAGCCTACCAAAAGAACAGAGACCTCCCAAATGCATACCACCCATGCTCACCACCACTAAGCATAAAGAAACCACTACTCATATAAACATACACATCCGTGTCTCAACAAATAAACCCCTAAGGCAAAACACATTAAATGTCTTAGTCATAGATGACTCCATAGTGAGACACACAGATTTCCCCCTCACCAGACTGGACAAGGAGAAGGTCACGGTCTACTGCCTATCAGGTACCAGGATCCGCAAATCACGCTTGCATTCAAGTCACTCAAACAAGTACCATTATGACTCTGTCATAGTCCATGTTGGAGTGAATGACTTCAGATATACCTCTCAGGACTATTTGAAGAGAGACATGATGGAACTCTCTGATTATGTGTTCCAGACAGGTATGCCCCTAGCCTTAAGCAGTAGTCTACTCTCACCCAGGATGATGCCACAATATAAACAAAAAATGATTGACTTCAACAATTGGCTCAGATTCTGGTGTCAGTCCAGGGGGATCCAGTATCTGTCAGCCTGGGAAGATATGATAGACAGACCACGCTGCTTTGCTAGAGATGGTTTGCACCTGTTCTCCCTAGGCTTTTGGATACTGGCAAAGGCTTTTGCCTCCCCATAGTGTCTTTTTAGGCAAAGTCAAAGCGTAATAAAATATAATTGAGACAAACTCAGGGTTGTGCTGCTTGATGCTAGGAGTTTAAACACAAAACTGCACTCCCTGGAAGCACCCTTCACCTTGGAGGATGCTGATGTCTGTGCAGTTACTGAGACAAGGTTCAAGGTCACTGACATCACCCCAGCCTTGCAAGGCTACAATGCCTTCCACAAGTTCAGACCTCAAAATGAGTGTGACAGAACCGAAGGTGGTGGTTTATCAATCTTCATTAAAAACAAATAAACTTCGAGACTGGTAAAACAGCATAACTCTCTCACATTACCCCATGTCCAGTTAACTATTGGGAAAGTGTCATACCACATCATTGCTAGCTATAGGTCCCTGAACAGGAACAAGGATTTGCACACTACCTACCTTGCTTTATTGGCATCCCTCGCTATACAGCCCAACACCTCAGTCATAGGAGATTTCAACTATCCTTCCATAAACTGGGGGACATACACAAGCAAAAATATGCTCACTCACAGATTTCTGGACTTTGTTAACACAAATGCTCTGAAACAGATACTCTGCACCCCCACTAGGGGGTCTAATTTTCTGGACATAGCTCTCACCAACATAGGGGGGGGGTCACTGTACTTCCCCATGTGTGATGCCCTCCCTGGTTAGGTCAGACCACAAATCAGTCTCGTTTGAAGTAATTACTAGAACTGACACCCTTATAGGAAAAAAAATTACAAAAGCTTCACCAAAGCTAACTACAGCATAGTATGTGATGGTATAAAAAGCTTCATAACACCCACAATCACAGACACCAATGATCAATATGCAGAAGTGTACGCAAATGCCTTGTACAAACACTTAAGTGATTCCAAAAGACAGAAGAGGTCACTTAAGCTTAATCATTTGTGAACTGAGGGGGTGGAGCTAGGAACTAAACATTCTATTGAAGGGATAAAATAAAACATTTCAGAGCTTTACTGGAAAGGCTCACCCAGACTCTGCTACATTTTGCTGTGAGGGAAATGTTGGTTTGCTGTTTATGTGTCGTATTTTGTATTAGTTTATTGACTTTTTATATTTTGAGTGCTGTGATTTGTTTTCTTTACCTTGTGTTTTGCTTGTGTTCTGCTTTTAACTGCATATTAAAACTTCAAAAGACACCACAGTTCTGTCTCTTGTGAGTCAGGCAGACATTTTTCAAATACCACTGTCTTTCTAGTTGCCTGCCTCTTATGTTAATTTGACCGTATATCTCATTTCCTCTCTGCTTTCACTGGCTTGTGCGAGTAAGCACAAAATTATCATTTTGTGAAATCACTCTCCTTCAACTATTTAAATTTACTGACCATTCTACTGTATTCCATAGTACCAGAATACAAAAGTGATCACCCCCTTTCAATCTATCTTGCTGTTTTAAAAATAGTGACTCTCCCCTAAAATTACATTTTAGACAGGTAAAACTTAAGTTACCTACTTTCACATCTCACTTCTCTAGTGCACAGTGAAGTGTTTAGGATAAACCATTTTTTTTCATCTTACCTTTAAGCATCCCTGTGACTAGCACTTGCCCTAATACCTGCTGGAAAGCACCAGAAAGCCTTAAACTGATAAAAGCACTCAACTCTCCTTATTAATAAGGATAAATTTATCATAGGCACTAAACAGCCTATAATTGCAAAGTACCTTGCTAAGGTAAGGGAAAAGAGCTCCTGTACTTTTCAAAAAAAAGCACCAAACCAGGCATGTCCAAGGGTCAGTTTCCATTGATTTCTCCTGTCCACCTGGTGAATCTGGGCATAATGGAGCAATGCAGCAATTGCCTCATGTACATAGACAATCCTCTCCTCCTACCACCCAACATTACAACCTGTGAGAGATGCACTTACATAGCCAAATTGGAAGCAAAGCTCTCTCCACCCAAGATTGTGCAAGACAGTCAAGAGGAGAAGGTTAACACCCACACTACACCTCAAGCAACACATAGCCCTTCTAAACTCACACCACCAACACCCACACATAGCAACACTAAATCCACATATGCGATGCCCCTTAACTGTAACCTGCCCAAGCAACAAGGACCTTCGAAGCTGAAACGCAAACAAACACCAATCACAACCAAAGTGTCACATACTCACAACACCAGTGTGCCACCCAGCAACAGCCCCTAAGGCAAGACGACGTACCTAACACTTTAGTCATAGATGACTCTATAGTCAGGCACACTGCTGTCCCACTCACCAGGTTGAACAAGGAGAAAATTACAGTGAGCTGCCTGTCGGGTGCCAGGATCCGCCACATAACTTATGCACTCAAGTCAATCCACAACAAGTACAAATATGACTGTGTCTTTATCCATGTTGGAGTGAATGACTTGAGACATACCTCCCTGGACTACATGAAAAGAGACATGGAAGAGCTCTCAGATCATGCAGCCCAGGCAGGTATGACCCTAGCCCTGAGTAATCATGCGGCCCAGGCAGGTATGACCCTAGCCCTGAGTAGCATCCTGCCTTCGCCCAGAATGATACCACAATATAAGGACAAAATGATTGACTTCAACAATTGGCTAAGCTTCTGGCGTCTTTCAAAGGGGATCCAGTATCTGTCTGCCTGGGACAACATGATCGACAGACCACAAAGCTTTTCCAGAGATGGTCTGCACCTGTCACCCCTGGGATTCATGTTACTGGCTAAAGTTCTTGCCACCCTTATAGTGCCTTCTTTAGACAAAGTTCAAAGGACAAAATCACCACCGTAACAGGTACAAGCATGCAAAATCTGAAGGTAATGCTACTCGGTGCTAGAAGTCTAAACTCAAAATGCACTCTCTCGAGGCACTCCCAAAAATGGAGAACATCGATATCTGTGCAGTAACAGACCTGGTTCAAGGCTCCACAGAGCCCCCCCTGCAATACCAGGCTACAACTCTTACCACACTTTTCGGCCACCAAACCAGGATCGAAACACTAAAGGTGGAGGAGTGTCCATATTCACCAAGGATATTCACACCACCAGGTTAGTTGCCCAACACAATGCGTCTGAAATTCTACAGGTGCAACTAACACTAGGTAAGACTGCAATCAAAATTGTAGCTTGCTACAGATCCCCCACCAGGCACCAAGATTCTCACTACAACTTTCTAAACATACTGGAAAATATTAATATACAACCAAACACCCTAATACTAGGTGATTTCAACTACCCTGCCATTAACTGGGAAAACTACTCGTGTACCAACACCTTTGCCCAACAGTTCTTGGAATTCATAAATTCCAATGCCCTGGATCAACTAATCCATAGTCTCACCAGGGGCTCCAATATCCTAGACCTGGTCATTACCAACATGGGAAATCGATGCTCCACACCTATGGTCACCCGTTCGTTGGTCAGGTCAGACCATAAGCTAATCACCCTTAACATCCACATCCCACCCCCACCCCCCAGTAAGGAAACCTCCATATAAAACTTCTCCAAAGCCAACTTCATGCTACTCAAGTCAGAAGTTACAAACTTCATGACACCCATGCAGAAGGGAACTGAAAGTTTGACTGCTGAGTTCTACACTAAGGCACTGTACGAGCACATCCACTCATGCATGAATCGTGCCATCCCAAATAGAACCAAGATGTTCTTCTCCAAAAAAAGGAAGCCAATCTGGTGGTCCCCTGCCATAAACAAACTTTACAACAAAAGGAAGAAACTGTTGCAGAAAACAGGAAAATCCCAGGATGCAAAAAACTTTCTTACCAGCCTCTGTAAGAAGCTGAGATCCCTCATAAAATCCACCAAAGCTAGTTACGAAAATAAAATTGCCAAAGATTCCAAAGATAACCACAAGGCATTCTATAACTATGTCAAAAATCTAAATGGCAATGCTCAGATCTGCTCTGAGCTACAACAGAATGGCATTAAATATACTGATCCCAAGGATATTGCCAATATCCTGGCAGATTGATTCAGTGCCAACTTCACCCCCCCCACCCCACCCCCTAAATGGCTCATTTCAATACCGGAAGATTGCCAAATTCCAGTAATAATGGCCACACAAGTAAAATACGCACTCTCCAAAGATAAGAATATAGCATCCATGGGACCAGATGACATCCCGGGTTGTGTACTACAGGAACTACAAAATGAACTGGCACCTCACCTAAGTGTCATGTTTAATCATACCCTCACCTCAGGCTTCATGCCCACTGAGTGGCACACAGCTATAGTTTTCCCACTCCACAAGGGGGGATCCACCTTGGATCCCGGGAACTACCGCCCCATCAGTCTGATGAGCCTGATCTGCAAGGCCATGGAACGTATTATCATAACAAAGACATTTGCAACCTTAAAACACTAGACCCCACCCAGTTTGGGTTCGTGGAGGGCCGATCTTGTCTCCTGAACCTGATTGACTTCTTCGAATCAGTCTCCAGAGCCGTGGACGAGGGTAAGACAGTCCACACAGCTTATCTGGACCTCGCCAAGGCCTTTGACACCATCCCCCACTCTGGAATCATAGATAAACTTACTAAGCTGGGCATTAATCCCTACGTCACTCGATGGGTTGCCAACTGGGTAACTGACAGAACCCACATTGTAAAAGAAGCTGGCTCAAAATCCAGCTCCAGACAAGTGATAAGTGGAGTACCTCAGGGTTCAGTCCTGGGACCTCTCTTGTTTGGCATCTACTTCTCTGAAGTACAGGCCAACACTAAGTGCCTCTGGCTAACAAAGTTCGCAGATGACTGCAAACTGGGAGCCATTACTGAATCCCCAAATTATGTCGATACTCTACAAAAGGGCCTTACAGAAACAGATGCTTGGTGCCAGAGCCATGGGTTCAAGCTCAATGCCAAGAAATGTATAGTTATCCCCTTTGGGAAAGAACATGTACCCGTGAATTACCACATAGGTGGCAGTACACTAATCACCGAAAGTGTGATAAGAGACTTAGGGACACAAGTGGGCAGTGGTCTCACCTTCAATAACCACATGACCACAACAGTCAGGAAATCCTTCTATGGGGCACACCTCATCACTAAGGGTTTTTCATCCAGAAAAAAGGAGGTCATTGTCCCACTGCACTCATCCCTCATTAGACCCATTATAGAATACAACGCCTCATTTGGTATGTACCTCTCCAGACATCTGCAACAACTGGAAAGGCTGCAGACACACCTCACTAAAAGAATCACAGGCCTAAAGCAGATGCCCTATGCTGACCACCTTAAAAAACTCCAGATATACTCTGTCGCATATCGTCTACTCCGAGGCGATCTCTGCTTAACATACAAGGCCATGTCGAACCCAGAGCTATTGGACATGCTACACTTAAAGAAATCCCAATCCCACAGAGCCACACGCTCCAGGGATCTAAACCTTTTCATCACAATAAACAAAACATGCTGAAGGGATAGGTTCCTGACCCAGAGACTCCCCAGACTCTGGAATAGACTGCCCATACATGTCAAGCAGAGTGCCTCTTTGGCCCTCTTCAAAAGGAACCTTGATGATTGGATGGGAGAAAAGAAATTCACCCTGGGGATCATGTCAGTCGCCCTGCTAGACAGGGGTCCAGGGAAGTAAATAGTGTGGGAAGAAATAGCCAGGGAATTGTTATGGCTAGGCTTGTATAGGCCCTAGGGCTGATAGCCTAGTACCAACCTATGAACCTATGATGTACCTGACCTGATCAAAACCAGTTCTTCCCATAAAAACAAGCCACTGTGGTGAATTACTATAATCAGATCATTAAACAAGAGGAAAAAGCTGCTAACTGCAGAGGAAGATTCCCTCCTAAGCCTAAACAGGAAACACAGAAATCTTATAAAGTCTTCTAAAGCAAATTATGAAACTAAAATTACATCTCTAGCCAAGGATAATCATAAGGCATTATTTAACTATTTCCAAAGTCTAAAAAGAAATGCTCAGCTATGTGCCAAACTGGTTGTAGATGGGATCATTCATACTACACTGGAAGATATCGCCAACCTGCTAGCTGACAGATTTATCCCAAACTTCACACACCCCCATCCTCAGCTACCATATCCCAAAGCATATCTGACACCAGTCCTCTGTCTAGTATCTCTAGAGAACAGGTCATCTCTTTGTTTGACAAAATCAAAAACATGGCCTCTATGGGGCCAGATAATATCCCATGTTGTTTACTACACAATCTAAAGCAAGACCTAGTGGACCTACTTGTCATTCTCTTTAATCATAGCTTGAGAACTGGCTATGTTTCTGCAAAATGGAGAACAGCAACAGTAATCTCCCTGCACAAAGACGGGCCATAAACTGACCCTGGGAACTATAGACCCATAAAGTCTAACCAGCCTAATCTGCAAAGAATTATCATGGACCTTATCAACACGGAAATAGGCAACCTCCAAGCACTGGACCCAACCCAGTTTGGCTTTGTTAAGGGTAGATTATGCTTATTAATCCTGGTAGACTTCTTTGAGAGTGTCACCAAAGCCACAGATGAAGGTAAGACAATGTACACAGCCTATCTTGACCTTGCCAAGACTTTTGATACAATTTCCCAATCTGGCATCATTCAGAACCTCTCCCAGATAGCAATTAACCCTTATGTTACTAGATGGGTAGCCAATTGGTTAATCAACAGATATCGATGTTCTCCACCTCCACCAGTAGACCCATCACCAGTGGATTACCACATGGGTCTGTGCTGGGCCCCTTACTGTCTGCATCTATTTCTCAGAAGTCCAGGCCAAATTAGAAGATGGGCTTTGGCTCACCAAGTTTGCTGATTATTGCAAACTGGCACCAATCATTGAATCACCCAATTATGTCAAAATATTACAAGAAGGGCTAACACAAACAAATGATTGGTGTCAAAGCCACAGCCTACAACTAAATGCAAAAAAATGCATTATTATTATTCCCTTTGTCAAAACGGAATTCCCTACAAATTATAATACTGACAGCACCCCTCTGAGTTCCAACCCACTGGTGCGAGACTTTGGAACACAGGTTGATAGCAACCTGAACTTTAACCACCAAGTTTCCACAGTGGTAAAGAAAGCCTAATATGTAGTGCACCTCATAAGCAAGGGCATAGCATCCAGGTCAAGGGATGTTATAACTTCACTGTACTCAACCTCTATCAGACCACTGATAGAGTATAATGCAGCATTTTGCATGTACCTCACCAGGCACCTGCAGCAGCTGCAGAGAACTCAGTTTCTCAATAAGAAAATACAGGGACTCCAAACCATGACTTGCGTGGACAGGCAGAAAGCCCTGTCAATTTATTCTGTATCTTACAGGCTGCTGAGAGGTGACTTGTGCCTGGCCCATAGGGCAATCTCCAACCCTTCCCTAATGGAAATGGTGCACATCCTCAAGTCAAATGGCTCAAGAGTTGCTCACTCTAGGGATCTCATACTAGCTTGTGACATTAACAGATCATGCTGGAGAGCAGATGCATCTCCTAGAGACTGCCGCTTCTCTGGAAAAGACTCCCTATTCATGTAAACAGAGCTCCTAACTGACCCTATTCAAATACAACCTAGATAACTGGATGGGAGACCACAAATACTTCCCTGGGGTGGCAGCCATGTCCCACATGGACAGGGGTGCTGGTGCTGATCACAGACCTCCTCTGTTCATAAAGTCATTCTGTGAACTACCCAAAAAGAACAAATGAGGACAATTGGGATGAACATGGCTAGGCTTGTAAAGGGTCCAGGGCTGCTAGCCTAGTAACCTCCTATGAACCTATGAGACTTAAATAATGAACAGGAAAGGGCCTAGCACAGAGTCTTGAGGTACAGACCTGTTCACTGGACTCTAGATATAGGTCACCTCACAAAATTCAACATATTTATCCATGATGTATGTAATCCAGTGATCTACCCACTTGGTAATATAGGTGTTTATGGCCACTTATGGCAGTTTTTTAGTAATACTTGATTGTGGATTTGTGTCAAATGGCTTGGACAGGTCAAGTTACACAGGATGATGGTATTGTCATCATGCATGTCATTACTGACCTTCTTGAGGACACTGAACAGATGTAATAGACATAACGTAGCCAGAACAAATCACTCATGGGTTTGGTACACTGCTGGGAACTTACCTGTGTCCTGTTAGAAAAGGTCCACGATGACAGGTTGGTGTACCTCACAGATGAGGAAAGTCAGGATGGGTCTATAACTCCATGCATAACGTGATAGTCACACCCAGTCAGGACGACACATGTTGACATACACCCTTCTATGGGAACATAGTCTGGAAGCTGTGTTGAAATATGGATACAAATGTGTCTAGTAGATCATATTCTGAGTCATGCTATAGGCAAACTATGATGTTGTCAGGGCTTTAACTCTGTTTTATTAGCTGTAGAGTGTGCACAGATGAGCTGCCATCCTTAGGATAAAAACTGAGTAAGGTTTGCATGTATACTTTGACTGATGGCCAGTGGTGACAGGGGAGTGATGTTTGAGACAAACTGTCAGGTAGCAAATTATCTATTTCCTATAGATGGGTATGTCTGGTGCCATCCACATACAGATCTGTGCTTAGTTTTGTATTGCCCTTAACATTTCATATTTATTGGAGTAAATGATTTGTGAAAAGACCTCCAAACATATCCTTGGTTATTTACCACATACCACACACCAGTACTATGCACACAGTTGTAAAACTGTACCAATGTTATGTAAGTACGCTAAGTGCAAAACATATGCCTGTATGTGTTTCATGGGCAAGTTGTGTTTGAACAGCCTGATGCCATATCAGCACACATTAGAGATCAGATGCTTGTGGCTCATGCTGAACAATTCCTGACACAAATAACAGTAGTCACACAATGGTGCTGCTGACCAGGTCTATATAAGTTAAATGAACTACCATTTAAGCAGATACCTTTTCATCTAACCTTTTTAAGCAAACATCCTATTTGTTGACGACTTTAATTATTGAATGACACTAGACCAAACTGTTTTACTTGGCCACCCAACAAACTTCAGCTGTGACATCACTGAACAATCCCGAAAAATGGGAATACTTAAAATGTTTTAACACTATTTTAAAATTTAAAACTGAACATTCTTTAAAAAAATTAATTAAATAAAAATAAAAAGAAACAGTACTACTATTTTTAATTGTAATACATTCTACAGATTTAATTACTATAAAACTTGGAAGACAGGACTCTTGGAAGTAGACGTAGGCTAAATAATTAACTTAAAAATATCAATCACTTTTTCTCCTTCACTTTTGCAGGGCGCCTATGCCCCCTGTATCCCCATACCCCCCTCAAATTAAATATACCAACTCAGAGATCATACTACGTTGATGAAACAAGGAAACTAGGCACAGACTATGAATATTTATGCAGCCGTCAATATGAATACTAATTAACTACCACAGCTTGGTACCCTCAGGGTAACAAAAGGTAAGAGGCACACTCTGAAGTACCGCTACTTCTCCCTCACTACATTGTTGCTTGTAGTCCATTTTAGTTCTCTGACATTCATTAGTTCTTTCGTTGAATTTGTAATTCCTGCTTCGGTTGCTTTCTCTGCTTCTCTAAAATGATTCCTTCCCCCTCCTGCCATTATGCTCCCAAACATTTCATCTAACCTTATCAGTTTCCAAACCTCTCAGCCTTTGTGTTACCTCTGCCACTACAGTGTACCTCTTAAACCCCTGCATAACCTGCTCTCCTTTTAGGTCTTCATTCTTTCCTTACCTATCTTTCTTCTTCTTCTGCACAACGGTTAATCATATACCTTCTTTACTCACACAGCCATATCACCATTGCTATGATCGGAATATGCCTCACTGTGTATACAGAAATTTACCTATAATTTGCTTCATCCTCTTTTTCCCGTTCTTTATGCAACTCCATCATCTCTTGTCACATGGATCCATAGATTCATAGATTAGTACTAAGCTAATTGCCCTTGTGAGCCATTTTAAGCTTAGCCAATTATCCCTTGTCAGACTCAAACCCTGCACCTTGTGTTTGTAAGGCAAACACCTTAACCATTAGGCCACCCTCCCAACCCCATCTGGCACATTTTCTTCTTCCTCTATTCTGTTAATCATGTCTGATAAATATTTCCTTACATGCATTTCTATCTGATTGTAATAATCAATAGAGAAACACATGGACTGACTGTTTTAGATTTTTTCATGTGTCTGATCACTGCTGCTACCTCCCACATCTCCCACATGCTCACCTCTTTATGCATTTTTGTCTTGTCATCTTTACCATGTTCTGGCCTTTTCCATTCCTCAGACTTTGCAATCTGATTCACTTTGTGTAGATAAAACCACCTAGAATTTCATATTCCTTATTTTTGGTAGCCTTCATACCTCTCTGTGTTTCTAGGCCAGCCACCCATGTTCACTAATTTGAATCTTTGATCTTGCACACTAGGAACTTCATATCTAGTTGACCTTTTGATTCTATTGTCTTTCCCTCCACTAACCTTCTCACTGTATTTGTTCTTCTACAAACTCCTATTGCTCCTCCTGCTACTCCTTAATCCTGCGCATTCCCACCATTATTTCTTCCTCTGTTGGCTCTTTCTCCTCTTCAGTCATGTCTTTCTTCTCATTCTGCAACTCCATCTCTTTTCTCCTATCTGATCCTGTCACCATTTGATGTCCTCCATATCTCATCACTTCTGCCCAGTAAGCAGCCTTGATTCTATGCCACTTCTTAATTCCAAACTCTCTCTTTTCTAATTTATTCGTTTGCCCTACCGCCCTAGGCATCTTTTGTAATCACACCACCTAAGTTGTGCCTCATACCTTAGCTGTGTTCCATCTCCTCCTCCTCTCTATTTCTTTTTTACTCCCTTTCCTTAACATTGTAACCATGGAATGATACAGCACTTCTTTTTCCTGTATGTCTATAGTGTCTACCTCCCATACTGTTTCATAATTCACTAAAATCTTATCCGGTCAACTTGTCAACTTTACTTTCCTGTTTATTACTGCTTCATCTTACCCCTTTTGGACTCCATGTATCTATCCTGCCTAACCCTTTCATAGATTTCCTTAACATCTTCTAAAATTGCAGATTATATTCTGTTTTCCTATCTACTCTGTCTAAACTTGGTTCTAACACTACACTGATATCCCCTGATGATATCATTGTATTCCTCTGTGTCTCACCCATTTGATAACCTCTATTCAACTTATCATATCATTTACTTATCTCCATTCAGTCTGTAACATGATTCCCCTACATAAGTTCCTGCATTTACTGGGTTCTACTTCCATATCTAGCTTCCTTTGCAGTGTCTCAGGTTGACATGCATTCTTCTAGCAAGGTAGCTGCAGAACTGACTCTGCCATCTGCCCTATGGATTTATCCAGAGTTCTTTTCTTCTCCACCATTCAGAATAAGCCATTCCTTCTCTGCAGTATTCTATTATAGCAATAACCCATGCCTGGGTGTGGGTAATGCTGGATTTACCCACGGTTGGCATGGTTTGGTCATGAGGGCGAAGCCCGAGTGGCCAAACAAAGCCAACCGTGGGTAAATCCAGCATTACCCACACCCAGAAGTGGGTTACTGCTATTATACAATGACATTATTTAAAAAAAAAATTACTTTTCTTAAATAATGGCATTGTATAATGCCTCCTTGCTGCCCTTCCGCAGCTGTCTGATATTCTGCAGCAGTTCTGATGTACTGAGCATGCGTATGCCTACGCAGTACATCAGAGCTGTGGGCAAAATCAAAGGAGAAAGCAAGATCTCTGTTGCTTTTTACTGTTTCGCTATGTTAAATGGGTTTAACATAGCGAGACAGCTTTAAAAAAAGCAACAAAGAATCTCTGTTGCTTATTTTAAAGCTGTCTCGCGATGTTAAACCCATTTAACATAGCGAGACAGTTTTGAAAAAAGCAACGGAGAAAGCAAGATCTCTGTTACTTTTTATAAACTGTTTCGCTATGTTAAATGGGTTTAACATAGCGAGACAGCTTTAAAATAAGCAACGGAGATTCTCCATTACTTATTTTACAGCTGTCTCGCTATGTTAAACCCATTTAACATAGCGAGACAGGTTTAAAAAAAAAAAGCAACGGAGAAAGCAAGATCTCCATTGCTTTTTACACACTGTCTCGCTATGTTAAAGGAGTTTAACATAGCGAGACAGCTTTAAAAAAGACTTATACTAATGGAAAAAGTCCGGGCAACCGGACCTTTTTCCATTAGTGTAAGTCGATTTACAACGTGCACACTGACCAATCAGCGTGCACGTTTTGGAATATTAATGTGAGGTCATGGTATAATCATCCATACTCTCCTCCTTTCTTAGATCACCTTGATTAGTCCATAAGTATCTTTTCCTTTGTGTTTCAGGGATCTTTAAAAGGGATCTGTCACCTCTCTTCCCTATTTCTTGCTCTTCTCTGGCTGGGGTGTTATGTGCCACCTTAGTTTTTCCTATCATTGTGCAGACCAGAAAATCAGCTGAGTCTTCCTTCACTTCCAAGTGAGAATATTTGTCAGCTCCCCTTCCCCTCCCCAGTGATGATGCCAGAACCTGCTCCAGCTGCTGACTCTGTCATGTTATTTGCTGCTGCTGTACTATGTATCTCCAAACACCTTCATTTCCCTTCCCCATCCCACTGCCTTTGTACTCTCCTTCCTGCCTTTCTAAGGACTGTTTGTTCTTATCATTTATCAGTGCACCTCATTGTTTTTCATCACAGAACTTAAATACTTCCACTCTAGCTTAGCAATAATGTACAGTCCACTGCAACTTCATTTTTATAACTGCTGGATAAACCAGGTGGCCTGCAGCCCCATCTTGCTTTAAGAGCTATACCACTGGGCACATGTCTATGCAAATTTCTAGCCCTCAGGCCAGACTTCCAGAAAGGCTGCCTCAGGATCCATTCTCTCAACTGATAGCAGAGCATTTTATCAATGTTGTGTCTGCCCCTCAAATTGTGGCCACTGCTTTGTTTCCTGACCATCTGTGTCATGTCACTTTTTAAATCCAACCCACTACTTTTCTTGTTTAATTCAGTCACACAGTCCTGGAAAAATATAGTTGTGTTTCCAACTTCACTAATTTTACCACTCCTATTATTTAAAAGATACTCCTTCAGGATATGTTTTCCAGGACCTTTTTTAACTCACATTAGCTAAGCTAAGGTTAACAGCCCATCATACCTCTCTATTTGTTTCTTATGTCCATCAAATGTTGGCTATTTCACCAATTTTTTTTTTGCTAAAGCCAACTCAATTTCAATTTTAATATAGCTCATTATGGCCTATATATTCCCCACATCAACCACAGTGGAATCTAACTGTTATTTTGTTTCCTTTTTTTAATATTGCATTAAATCTATCCCCTTGGCTCACTGTTTTGCCTCCTTCCTTCCTTGACTTCTCCATATAAATAAATAATGTTTGATATTTTATTTGCCTCTTGCAGCCTGGCATCTGTATCACTTTGCAGTCTGTCTTCTTGGGACCTGCATATATTGCTTTACTACTTCAGTCTGCCTACATGCATCACTGCTTTAATACCAAATTAGTCTAATCCAGTGTCTCCTCTTTCTTTCCACTGTAGGTTAAATAATAATGATATCTGTAAGTCTTTAGTGGCCCTACTACTTAGTCTTTTCAATTATATTAACAAAAGTGTTAGTTCTCATACAATTACGATTTGTTCACTCCTCCTCCAGCCCACAATTCCTTTACACTATTGCTGCATATTCTTCACAAATATTTTATTCCCCTTCCACCACTGGTTGCACACTTCAGCATTAGCATTATACCCTTAGACTCCTCTTCCACCACCAAAACTCTCCCCACAATCCAGTATGGTTGAATGATTAACCATGACTCCCATTTAAAGCTGTTATTTTGTCATTCTGCCTCCCTCCTCCATCTCGAAACTTTTACCCAGTTAGGAGCTATTTTCCTAAGAAGCCATCCTCTTTGCCATCTCCACAGCACCCTCTACCAAGTTACTTATTTAACTATGTAGGAGCAGTTGTCTGTTGCATTTCTTTTAACTGCAGTTGGATCTCCAGCCTTGGATCAACTAGTTGCATATAAAATGCTTTGTTAGTCAAAAGTCAGAAATCTGAAGACAGCAAACATCCTCCAGAAATGGTACCTGTTAAAAGTCTCAGGACTGTAAGTACATATCTCAGTACTGTAAATCCGTGACCAGAAATGACGGAATATACACAAAATCTGACACTGCAATATTTCAGAGTTGTCTCCTGCTCTGAGTATGGAAATCTCAGGTACAGTATATATAAATTGCAGGGGTGTGGGGGTACAGTCCCCCAAAATCAAGAGGTGCAGAGTGTGAAGCTCTGTTGCAAATATGTTTGAAAGATGTGACAATGACTTTTAGAATTCATTGACATTCCTTTATTTTTCATATTATCATGACTCACACTATGAGGTCAAAAATCTTTTGACAGGAAACCAGGTAGAACTGATGTCTGAAGATAACTGTCTTAGTGATGGTCTTATTGTCCTTACTGAGAATATAGTGCTATCATGGCTGTTCTCCAACTTGAATCACATATTTTTTCCACAGACAGGTCACCTATATTATGTTGATAAAGTCACTCATTTTTCACATTCATATAAAGAGTCGGAATCATAAGTGCATTGCTTTTCTATATTTTAGTGCCATTTCTTAGGTCATGTTCTGTGAAGATGAAACAAAATAATTTCCCACAGGAAGTACAAGGAAAAGAGGTTGTAAACGCATAAAAGGATCCATGCATGTGATTGTGAATGCTATAGCATATGCAGTCTCATGCTTCAACAAACTATTTACTAGTGCTGCCTACACATGTATTTGTGATCAATGCATGCTCTGTACATGGTTATCTCTACCAAGTTAATACCTACATACTGCATGCACATGAAGGCATAACTGCATAAGGTGTGTAATAACCTCCAACTCTAACAGTGACTATATTACTTCAGTAGGACATAAAAAGACTGGGGAAGTGTATTTAAAGGGCTAATTTCTTTCAAGTAGTGCTAATTAATATGAGAAAATGCTTTTAATTATTTCAAAGTTTCATGTAATAAGGCTATATATGCATCAGAAATGAAAAGTTTATGCCAAAACATGTTAAATATGTATATGCATATGTGTGTGTGTGTGTGTGTGTGTGTGTGTGTGTGTGTGTATATATATATATATATATATATATATATATATATATATATATATTTATATTAATTAGTGCTACAAAATGAAGCTAGCCTTCCACAAAAAAATAAAATAACATGCAAGACGTAATGTTACAAATCAATGAAAAACAATGAAACAAAGTTGGCATTAAGCTAATTTTTTACCCTGAAGTTATGTCATTATGCTTTGCACTCTAGGTATAAAAGCATCCCACTTCAAGTAACTGCTGTAAATTTCTACTACACAAGTAACATGAAAATTTCAAAAGGCACTCTTGGCTTATACATAAACAGCATCTCTAGCAAAACAAAATTGGGTTTAACACTGCTAGAGAATACTGCACATATTTAACTGACTGCTGACCATGAATGTAGATGCTGCTTCATAGTAATTGAAAGGAATGTTACAAATAAGATCCAATGTATTTAAGGCTTGTGGATTACAGTGTTTGTCAAATAACTCTGCTTAAGAAATAAAAAGTATTTTATAAATATATATATATATATATATATATATATATATATGTGTGTGTGTGTGTGTGTGTGTGTATATGCATATATGTTAATGGATAATAATTGGTTTGCAGATTCTACATAGAGACATATCAGTATGTCCTCCTTATGGTATTTGCTATTGAAGAAATTAATCATAATCTATACATACTACCAAATATCACAGTGGGATTCAAGATATATGACATTTGCTATGCTGTAGCCAGAGGTGTTGGGAATGCATTACGATTGTTATCAGGAAAGGAAAACCCAGTTCCAAACTTCGATTGCAAGCCAAGACAAAAGTTTTCTGGCATTGTTGGTGATTCAGCAACATCAACGTCCCTTGCAATAGCAAAAATCCTGGGACTGTACAAATATCCACAGGTAAAATATCAGAATAGCACATTAAACTGTTACAACACATGTTATGTTTTACTGCAGTCGCTTACAGTTAATACATTTTTTTTATTCTTATGTTGTCATGCTGATGCTGCAGATGAAAAGGAAAGAGTAGGAAATAAGTCAACATTACCGATGTTTAAGCACAACACCAAATCATCCATTATCAATGCTTATCAATGTATATGTATTCTTTGGGTCTATATCACATTGTCAAACTTGTATAAGTTCGAACGATGTAATATCGAACCCAAAAGTCTGAAACCGGACAACAACGAAGACACATAACAGTGATTTTTTTTCCCAGGGAAAAAAATCGCTGTTCCCTAACAAAACAAAAAAACATAAACCTTAAACCAAAACTAAAGTGGTGGGCTGTGCCCCCCCCCCCCCAACAAATATACACACTCTGAGATTGCACCACAGTGGAGGAAATAGCAAAGCCCCAAAAACGGCCCACCAATTTTTTTCCCGGGGAAAAAAAATCGATGTGCCGTGGCTTTACTATTTTTGCATTTCGGACTTTTGGGTTTGATATTACATCATTCAAACTTATACAAGTTTGTCGATGCGATATAGACCCATATTCTTTAAATTTTGTGCACTGTTTGAAGAAGATTTGAAGATGACCCTGTCACTCAGTCACTTACTACTAACTGCTGTGTATGCATATCACAGAAGCACACATATGTGTATGTGTGTGTATATATGTATGTATACACAGTACAGCAAAAACATTCAAATACAGAAACAAAACAGAAAGATATAGATGTGTGTGTGTGTGTGTGTGTGTGTGTGTGTGTTTGTTTGCATGCGTGTGTGTGTGCGTTTGTGTTTGCGTGAGTGACAAAAGGCACATTGCTTATGAGGGAAAGAACCATACAGCCACCAGGAAAGGTTGACAGAAAGTCAGCAGATACTTCTGTGACAGAGACATCACAAGACAAGAGTGCAGCTTAAATGTTGCCTTTGAGAGTCACATTAGAATGGGAAATAAGTTATGATTTGACAAAAGTCAACCTTATTGGTTTCTTCTATAACAGCATGAGAAGTTAGCCAGTCAAGGCTTGGATTACATTATGGTGTAAAGTGACAAAAGAAGAACTTTTAGGATATTTTTATGAAAGAATAAGAAATTATACAAGTCAAGGATTGAATCCTATCAACATGGAATGAGGTTACCCAGGGGGAAGCTATAGGTTTTCAAATCAGACTAAAACTGAAAGACACAGAAAAAGGTAGACAGAAAGAGAGTGAGAGAAAAACAAATGTGCTGGGTCTCTGTAGCAGTAAACAGGAGTGATTGCATAGTTTAGAGAGGTAGTATCTTTATGAACAGTAAAAGATCTACATGTAAACTCCTTTCTTCTCTTTGAAAAGGAAAGTATAACATTGTTTCATGTACAAGATAAGTATGAGGCATATAACTGCCAAAACTGTGACCTAAATATGTACAAAGTAAGCAGCTTTGAGTCCAGGAAGGTGGGACATTTAAATCTTTACCTTTTCACTTAAAACAAAAGGTTTGTTATAACATCTAATGTTTTAATCAGAGCCTTGTTATGCTGTTGGACAACACTGCCAAAGTTTTCAAACTGGTTTAAACATTGGTAAAACAGACTACAAACATACATCACATGGTTATGGATAAGCAGATTATTCAGTTTAAAGTTACCGGAGAAATGTTCTTATGCTTTAAAAGTAATATTTGCAAAAAGAGTAATTTAATACTCTAAAGGAACTTAATGAGACAAAACCGAAACAACTTACTGTGGGTTGATTGGACTTATAAAATTACTTCAAGCTAGTTTAGAAAATATCTGATGCCAATGTGGAAAAAATGGGGAAATCTACTTGTTAAGTCTTGGAGGAGGGGGGGGGTTCATGAATGCACTGCAATGTGTACACCCTCTGTATACATGTTGTGGTACCCTTTTAGTATTCAGCAACTGCACTAACACAGTGCTGCATGGTGCTCTAGCACAAAGACATGCATCCCTATATAAGGCTGGCCCCACAGCTGTACTGGCTGCTTATGAGGCAGTCCAGGGGAGAGTCACATAACAGCTAGCCATGTGCTCTCTCTCACAGAACTGCCTTGAGGGAGGCATCTACATGCCGAGCAATTCAAGATCAGTATGGCCACCCCTACTATATTGCAGTATTGGACATGTCTAAAAGGTCATGTTCAGCTGCCTACCACAACTGTTGCATTGGATAATGCCTTTGTGAAGTGCCTTCATAGCATTGCCATCAGTATACAGGTCAGGGGTAGTGGGAGACATAAGCTACCAGGGATATATTTAACTTAAGTGCTTTCATGGCAAGGACATCAATATGGCAATTGGGGGGTGGGCAGAAACACTAGCCACCAGGGATGCTTTGAACAAAAGAATCATCATAGCATGGACATCGCTATGGTATCAGCGATGGTGTGGGGAGAATCACTACATCCAAAGGATAATTTGAAGTAGAGTGCCATAACAGCATGGACTTCACTACTGGGATCTGAAGGTAGGGGAAACACTAGCCATGAGAGATATATGTAACTGAAGTGCATTCATGGCATCAGCAGCGGTAGAGGAATCAAGGACGGGGAACCACTAGACACCCAGTATACTTTGAAATTAAGTGCCATATTGGCACAGACATCACAACAGGGATGGGGGCCAGGGGGAAACACTAACAACCAGGGATACATGTAACTGAACTACCTTCATGTCACCAGCATCAGTACAGGGATGTGTAGAAAAAATAGCCACCTGGGATACTTTAATGTAAAGTGACTTTGTGGCACAGACACTGCTATGGACATTGGGAATGGGGGCAATCACTAGACTCCAGGGCTTCTACAAATATGCCATAATGGTACATAAATTATTATGGTGACCAGGGAGTGAGGGAACCATACGAAGGAAGACAAGTCAGGGGGATAGGTATGTGGACTGTGGTGTGCGTGTGTGTGTGTGTGTGTGTGTGTGTGTGTGTGTGTGTGTGTGTGTGCGTGTGTGTATGTGTGTGCGCGTGTATGTGTGTATGCGTGTGTGTGTGTGTGTGTGTGTGTGTATTTTTTTTTTTTTATGTATAATGTTGTGTGTGAGAGAGTGACTGTAGGAGGGGAATACCAATGCCTATATGAGCAGCAGGTTACCACCATGATGTGCAGGCCAACAATGATCTCAACATTGCAGTATAACTGCTAATCAAAGACATACAAATTAACCAATAATGAGGTCTTACTTCACTGTAGCCTAGATGGTTTACTATCATTTATTCGAAGTGAAGTCGGTCAACGCCACTTCATTCGAAAATCGGAATGTCGACCGTAGGCAATGTCGAACTCTGATATTGCCGAAATACACATCTGACCCTATCTCGACCCATGTTAAAACCTGTCCCTAGGAAGCAGTCAACATGTATTTCAGCAATTCTGGTGTTCGACACTGTAGATTTCGCACAGTCTCGGTCGACCATGTGAACAGTCGACCGACTACATTTCAGGTATAAGATAGTAAACCAGCTAAGTTGCCTCTGAATCTCAGATTATCTCATTGTAGAACCAGGTCCTTTTTAGCATGAGCTGCAAAGCTCAAGCTAGACCCTTTAATGAATTCCCTGGCATGTCTGAGAAGTTGATCTCCTAATTTAGCTTTCATGGAATCTCAAAAAATGTCACATTTAACCTCAATTTAATCTTTTGTAAAGATTGAGTTAAAATCAAATTCATCATTTTATGTACTTAAGAAAATGTTAACTTGATGGATTCAATGTCTAAGACAGTTTGTTAAAATGGCCAAAATTTAGGGTTAACAACACGTCCAGGTGATCTAAGAAGAAACTGTACTGAGTTAAGTACTCAAAGATCAGAGAGAAATCTATTCTAAATCCTAACTTGTATAAAATAAAAAAATGCAGGATGTAAGAATCAATACAAATCAATCAAATTACATAAACTCTTTAATTTCTGTAATGATTTTGAAACATTTTCATTATATAGTTTAACTTGTTAAAGGTCTATCATTTTTTCAGATATAAGACTGCTTTTCAGTTCTTCCATCACTACAGTAAACTCTCAGTTAACCGGAACTCAAGCAACCAGAAAAAAATCGAAGAAATACAGTACAATATTCTTGTGTTGCATTTTCTGTCCCTCCCCCCACACCCACAGAAACATACCTTATGTTTTTAGAGTTTTAAAAAGGAAGATAGGAATAAATTCTCTCTCTCCCCAACCTAAGAACAAGTCAAACCAAGCAAATAGTATAGGGTACAGTATTAGTCAGGCCTATTTTTAACAGTAACTCTCAAGCAACCAGAAACTACAGTTATCTGGCATCCACCAATCCCCATGGGTGCCAGTAAACTGGGAGTTTACTGGAATATAATAGTTTCTGAAATGTATCTAGTAAATTTATGATGGCTCACTATTGCAATTTTGACATCCATAGCTGTAAGTCTGATAATTATGAAAAATTTGCATAATTCCAAGAGTGAGCAGCAAATATTAAAAGCTACAGTAATCTCTTTATTTATTTACTTTTTATTATTTTTTTATTTGTTTATTTTTGCAGTAAATCTAGCCCCATTGCACCCTTAATACTGGTTTGCACCTCCACACCTGTGTATGTATTGCCTCATGTACACAGACAACCCTCTCCTCCTACCACCCAACACTACAACCTGTGAGAGATGCACTTACATAGCCAAAATGGAAGCAAAGCTCTTTCCTTCCAAGATTGTGCTAGACAGTCAAGAGGAGAAGGTTAACACCCACACTACACCTCAAGCAACACATAGCCATTCTAAACCCACACCACCAACACCCACATATAGCAACACTAAATCCACATATGCAGAGGCCCTTAACTGTAACCTGCCCAAGCAACAAGGACCTCTGAAGCTGAAACGCAAACAAACACCAATCACAACCAAAGTGTCACATAGTTCACAACACCTGTGTGCCACCCAGTAACAGCCCCCTAAGGCAAGACAATGTACCTAACACTTTAGTCATAGGTGACTCTATAGTCCGGCACACTGATGTCCCTCTCACCAGGTTGAACAAGGAGAAAATTACAGTCAGCTGCCTGTCGGGTGCCAGGATCTGCCACATAACGCATGCACTCAAGTCACTCCACAACAAGTACAAATATGACTCTGTCATTGTCCATGCTGGAGTGAATAACTTGAGACGTACCTCCCTGGACTACATGAAAAGAGACATGGAAGAGCTCTCGGATCATGTGGCCCAGGCAGGTATGACTCTAGCCCTGAGTAGCATCCTGCCTTCGCCCAGAATGATACCACAATATAAGGACAAAATGATTGACTTCAACAATTGGCTAAGCTTCTGGTGTCATTCAAAGGGGATCCAGTATCTGTCTGCCTGGGACGACATGATTGACAGACCACGATGCTTTGCCAGAGATGGTCTGCACCTGTCGCCCCTGGGATTCAGGTTACTGGCTAAGGCTCTTGCCACCCCTACAGTGCCTTTTTTAGGCAAAGTTCAAAGGACAAAACCACCACCGTAACAGGTACAAGCATGCAAAATCTGAAGGTAATGCTACTCAATGCTAGAAGTCTAAACCTCAAAATGCACTCTCTCGAGGCACTCCTAAAAATGGAGAACATTGATATCTGTGCAGTAACTGAGACCTGGTTCAAGGCTCCAGAGAGCACCCCTGCAATACCAGGGTACAACTCTTAGCACACTTTTCGGCCACCAAAGCAGGACTGAAACACTAAAGGTGGAGGAGTGTCAATATTCACCAAGGATATTCACACCACCAGGCTAGTTGCCCAACACAATGTGCCTGAAATTCTCCAGGTACAACTAACACTAGGTAAGACTGCAATCCAAATTGTAGCTTGCTACAGATCCCCCACCATACCCCAAGATTCTCACTACACCTTTCTAAACATTCTGGAAAATATTAAGATAGAACCAAACACCCTAATACTGGGTGATTTTAACTACCCTGCCATTAACTGGGAAAGCTACTCATGTACCAACACCTTTGCCCAACGGTTCTTGGAATTCATAAATTCCAACGCCCTGGATCAACTAATCCATAGTCCCACCAGGGGCTCCAATATCCTAGACCTGGTCAATATCAACATGGGAAATTGATGCTCCACACCTATGGTCACCCCCTCGTTAATCACGTCTGACCATAAGCTAATCACCCTTAACATCCACATCCCACCCCCACCCCCCAGTAAGGAAACCTCCATAAAAAACTTCTCCAAAGCCAACTTCATGCTACTCAATTCAGAAGTGACAAATTTCATGACACCCATGCAGACGGGAGCTGAAAGTTCAACTGCTGAATCCTACACTAAGGCACTGTACGAGCACATCCACTCATGCATAAATCGTGCTATCCCAAATAGAACCAAGATGCTCTCATCCAAAAAAAAGAAGCCAATCTGGTGGTCCCCTGCCATAAACAAACTTTACAACAAAAGGAAGAAACTGTTGCAGAAAGGAGGAAAATCCCAGGATGCAAAAAACTTCCTTACAAGCCTCAGTAAGAAACTGAGATCCCTCATACAATCCTCCAAAGCTAGTTACGAAAATAAAATTGCCAAAGATTCCAAAGACAACCACAAGGCATTCTATAACTATGTCAAGAATCTAAATGGCAATGCTCAGATCTGCTCTGAGCTAAAACAAATGGCATTAAATATACTGATCCCAAGGATATTGCCAATATCCTGGCAGATCGATTCAGTGCCAACTTCACCCCCCTCTCACCCCCTAAATGGCCCATCTCAATACCGGAAGATTGCCAAATTCCAGTAATAACGGACACACAGGTAAAAAACGCACTTTCCAAAGCTAAGAATACAGCATCCATCGGACCAGATGACATCCCGGGCTGTGTACTACATGAACTACAATATGAACTGGCACCTCACCTAAGTCATGTTTAATCATAGCCTCACCTCAGGTTTCATGCCCACTGAGTGGCGCACAGCTACAGTTATCCCACTCCACAAGGGGGGATCCACCTTGGATCCCAGAAACTGCCGTCCCATCAGTCTGACAAGCCTTATCTGCAAGGCCATGGAGCGTATTATCATGGAACTTATAAACACAGATATTGGCAACCTTCAAACACTGGACCCCACCCAGTTTGGGTTCGTGAAGGGCCGATCTTGTCTCCTGAACTTGATTGACTTCTTTGAATCAGTCTCCAGAGCCATGGACAAGGGTAAGGTGGTCCACACAGCCTATCTAGACCTTGCCAAGGCCTTTGACACCATCCCCCACTCTGGAATCATAGATAAACTTACTAAGCTGGGCATTAATCCCTACATCACCCAATGGGTTGCTAACTGGCTTACTGATAGAACCCACACTGTAAAAGTAGCCGACTCCAAATCCAGCTCCAGACAAGTAACAAGTGGAGTACCTCAGGGTTCAGTCCTGGGACCGCTCTTGTTTGGCATCTACTTCTCTGAAGTACAGGCCAACATTAAGGGACTCTGGATAACAAAGTTCACAGATGACTGCAAACTGGGAACCATTATTGAATCCCCAAATGATGTGGATACTCTACAAAAGGGCCTTACAGAAACAGATGCTTGGTGCCAGAGCCATGGGCTCAAGCTCAATGCCAAGAAATGTATAGTCAACCATACTCAAATTAGGTACGTTTTGAATAAAAATTGGGCGTTTATCAAAGATGATTTTGGAATTTTTAACAAATTAGGTGATAAACCTCAGATTACGTTCAGGAAGGGTAAAAGTCTTAAAACCCTTTTAGAACCAAGGTTAAATGAAAGCCCCCACATTGGCACTGGTATAAATAAATGTGGGAGTTGTAATCAGTGCAGGTTTATCTGCACTGATTCACGAGTTAAGCTAGGCAGTTTTTTGTGTACCATTAAGGTAAAAGCCAACTGTCACACTCATGGGGTGGTATATGCCGCTCTATGTCAAATTTGTTCTGCCTATTATATAGGCAAAACCGAGCGAAAACTCAAGAAACGCATATATGAGCATCAATATGCCATAACCAAACAAGACCAGTCAAATGCTTTAGCCAAACATGTTATGACACATCATGATCATTTTTTTAAATTTACGATCTTGAAACATATAACTCAGGACAATAGAGGTGGCCCCTGGCAAACGCAACTTGAAATAGAAGAGTTATGCTGGCAAATTCGTACGGCATCATATTTTTATCCTGGGCTTAATGATCATGTGTCTATAGGATGTCTCCTCAAGCATTTAGCCTTAAGGAGATAAAATGTGTGTTTTCTTGTTGTTTTAATATGCTGTTTTCAGCTATCTTAATATTGGCTATTGGCTACACATGTATTTTAGTATTTGATTAATGATTTTAGTATTGTATAAAGTTTTAAAGTATTAACACATTTATAAGTATTTGTATAAAATTAAGAGATTTTATTTGAATTTTATAATTTTTCATATTAGGTTATGCTAAGTTACCTAATTATTTTAACTTTTGAATAATTCTTCTATTAAGTTGGATATTTTGTGGCCTATTTAATGTACAATGAAGTGGAACTTTTCCACCCCTCACCTTATTTCCCCCATTTCTCTGCAGTATGTAGTTGTGCTTTTTCCTCCCATTCCTCTGCAGCATATAACTGTGGTTATCAGTTGTTGTGCTAGCTTCATTAATAGGTTTATAGGTGTGTTTGATTTAATTAACACTTAGTGTACTGTTAAAGACCAATTAGAAGACTTATTTAAATGCTTGTAAAATGGTGTTCATTGTTTTTTGTCTTCTGAGGAAGGAGGGTCATTGCACCTTCCGAAAGCGTGTCGCTCAAGTTATTTGGATTAAAGCTTCTGTATTGGGTGTTGAATCCAGCTCATTTTGTGTTCTTGTTTGGTTTTCGATTTCTTGGTTTCCAAATGTATAGTTATCCCCTTTGAGAAAAAAACATGTATCCGTGAATTACCATATAGGTGGCAGTACACTAAACACCAAAAGTGTGATAAGGGACTTGGGGACACAGGTGGACAGCGGTCTCACCTTCGATAACCACATCGCCACAACAATCAGGAAATCCTTCTATGTGGCACATCTCATCACTAGGGGCTTTTCATCCAGAAAAAAGGAGGTCACTGTCCCACTGTACTCATCCCTCATTAGACCTATTATAGAATACAATGCCCCGTTTGGTATGTACCTCTCAAGACATCTGCAACAACTGGAAAGGCCACAGAAATACCTCACTAAAAGAATCACAGGCCTAAAGCAGATGCCCTACGCTGACCGCCTTAAAAAACTCCAGCTATACTCTGTCGCATATCGTCTACTCAGAGGCGATCTTTGCTTAACATACAAGGCCATGTCAAACCCAGCGCTGTTGAACATGCTACACTTAAAGAAATCTCAATCCCTCAGAGCCACTCGCTCCAGGGAGCTAAACCTTGTCATCACAATAAACAAAAAGTACAGTTTTGTACCTACCATAAATGTAGATGTTCGAAGATCCACATTGCTGCAGTCCTAACACTTGGGTAGTCCGCTGTCCCAGTCGGCCCGAATACCAAAGTATAAGGCTGACGTCGGTCAAGGCGCATTTGACTGACATCAGGACGTCAGGGTACAAATGCGCATGACCGACGTCATATCCTCAGTCTTTTCTTGCCCCAGATGTCAGAAGACCCTAAAAAGATAAGGCCAAAACCAAAAAATACCAAACACTCCTGTACCTAATATATGTACAATATATACAAATTTTCAAAATAGAACCCCACCCACACAACCACCCCTAAACACAGAGGGAAGGAGGGAGGGTAAATTGGACTGCAGCAATGTGGATCTTGAACATCTACATTTATGGTAGGTACAAAACTGTACTATGTTCTTCATCTCACATTGCTGCAGTCCTAACACTTGGGTAGAATCCCAAAGCAGAGGTAAGGGAGGATGGCTAAATTATAATGAAGCAGGAGCTGCCAAAATGCCCTGCAACACAGCAGTGGCAAAACCAGCCCTGGATTTAGAATAGAGAGGAAGGTGGTAATGCTTGGAGAAAGTATGCACTGAACTCCAAGTAGCTGCCTCCAAAATATCCTTAGTTGCCACCCCCCTTAGAAATGCTGTTGAAGTGGCAGTAGCCCTCGTGGAATGAGGCCTAATCCCAGCTGGAATCTCCTTGCCATGATGGGAATAACAGAATGCAATGCAAAACCCAATCCACTTAGATATAGTTTGTTTTGACACAGGCTTGCCCTGGGAACTCAAAGCAAAAGAAACAAACAACTGCTGAGACTGCCTAAAATCCCTAGTCCTGCTTAAATAATAACGCAACTGCCTGTGTACATCTAAAGTGTGCAAAATCTTTTGCCCCTTATTTTGGGGATCTGCATAAAAAGTAGGCAAATGAATAGTTTGGTTTAAAGCCACACTAGAAACCACCTTAGGCATAAATGAAGGATTAGTACGTAATGATACCCTATCCTTATGAAAAATCAAAAAAGGCTCAACCGCCATAAGGGCCTGCAATTCGGAAACCCTTCTTGCAGAAGTAATGGCCAACAAAAAAGCAGTCTTCCATGACAAGTATTTCAATTCAGCAGTAGCCGCAGGCTCAAAAGGTTGTAGAGTAAGTTTCTCCAACACAAAATTGAGGTCCCAAGCAGGAGTAGGAGCTCTACGTGGGGGTCTTATATTCTTTGCCCCTCTAAGAAATTGCTTGAACAAAGGATGAGAAAACAATGGTGGGTCACAATCATAGTGAGCTGAAATTGCTGCAGCATGAATCTTAATGGAAGAGAAAGACAAACCTTTGTCCAATAACTCAGTAAGATATTGAAGAGCCACACTCAAATTAGGCTCAGAAACATCCAAATCCTTTGCTGCACTCCAAAATAAAAATCTCTTCCATTTTTCTGCATACACTTTACGTACCAGGTCTTCTGGCTTCCATAATCACATTCAAAACTTGTTGAGGAAGTTGAGACCTGCTGTGGTTCAAAACAGAATATGCCAGGCTGTTAGATGAAGAGAGTGAAGCTTGACATTGAGAAGATGACCGTCCCTCTGAGACAAAAGGTGTGGAATTAAAGGTAAAGGCCATGGAGGCTTCCTTACCAGATTCCTCAGTAATGGGTACCAGTGTTGCCGAGGCCAATCTGGAGCTATCAAAATCATCCTTGGCTTGTCTTGTCTGACCTTTAGGAGTACCTTTGGGAGGAGAGGCAGAGGTGGAAAGGCATACACATGAAGATTTTCCCAACTGAACGAAAGAGCATCCACTTTCCAAGCTGTGTGATGAAACCTTTTCGTGCAAAACTTTGGCAGCTGGTGCTTTAGTGGAGAAGCGAACAGATCTATGTCTGGAGTTCCCCAGGACACTGTCAATTGTCGAAATACATGAAGATCCAGTTTCCACTCGTGGGGATCCATGATTTGCCTGCTTAACACATCTGCTAAGGAGTTCTGTGCTCCTGGCAGAAACCTTGCCTGTAGATTTAGCTGCAAGCTGAGCGCAGTCTCCCACAAAATCATTGCTTGCCTGCATAGAGGATAAGAATGTGTTCCCCCTTGCTTGTTGATGTACCACATGACAGTTGTGTTGTCTGTTAGAATCAACACCTGCCCAGGAAGAAGTAACTCCTTGAAAGCCATTAATGCAAACTGGACTGCTAACATCTCCTTCATGTTGATATGTAGATGCTGTAGTCTGGCAGGCCACTTGTCCTGTATCCACTTTCCCTTCAGATGAGCTCCCCAAGCTATGTCTGAGGCATCTGTCGTTAGAATCTGACTCGCCTCTGGCCGGGTCACAGAGAGTCCCTTGTTTAGGTGACATTCCTGAGCCCACCACAAAAATTCCTTTTGAATGCAAGGTATTATTGGAATGACAGTGTCCAAATCCTGGCAGTGCTGTGTCCATACATTTTTAGATACCATTGCAGCTTCCTCATATGCAGTTTGGCATTGGGAAGCACCAGAATACAAGATGCCATGAACCCTAATGCTTGAAGGACTGTCCTTGCAGTCAGCACGGACTGATGAGATAGTTGATGGAAGTAAAGGGATAGACTCTTTTGTTTGTCCGGGGTTAAAAGGCCATCTGGGCTGCTGTATTCAGTCTCACACCCAGAAAGCACATGTCTTGAGAGGGTACTAGACTGGACTTTATTTCGTTCACAGAATACCCCAGGCATCTTAGCACTGCTATCACATATTCCAGATGCTGAAGAAGCTCGTCCTTGTCTTGAGCCAGAATCAGACAGTCGTCCAAGTAAGGATAGATTTGTATTCCTTTTAGCCTGAAAAAGCTACAACTGGAGCCAGAACTTTTGTGAATACTCTGGGCGCAGTAGATAAGCCAAAGGGCAATGCAGAGAACTGATAATGTGAATTTCCAGCTCGAAACGCAGATACTTCCTGCAACTGAGTCTGATAGGCACATGAAGGTAAGCCTCCTTGAGATCTAAAGTTACCATCCAGTGATCTTTGCCCAGCAGAGGTAAAAGCTGTTGTAACGTCAACATTTTGAACTTGGGAATGTCCAAATAAGTGTTGAGGATAGACAAATCCAAAATTGGTCTCCACGTGTTCCCCTTTTTGGTACTAGGAACAGGCGAGAATAAAATCCTAGGCCCCTTTCTGGCACAGGAACCGGCTGAATGGCCCCTATCTGGAGCAACAGAGAAATTTGCTTGTGAGCCTCTTTTCTTTGTATAGGAGGAATGTCTGGCATGCCTTTGAAAGGAGGCAAGGTATGGAAATAAAACCTGTAACCGTGGTGAACGATATCCAATACCCATCTGTCTTGGGTAATAACACTCCAATTTTCTTTGAAAAGTGCCAGCCTTCCTCCCAAAGGTGCTGCCAGACGAGAAGGCTCTGGCAGCTGAAAAGGCAAGTCATTGGGTCTGCTTACGAAAGGACTGACCCCTGCCCTCACCAGAAGACTGGGCAGGCGAACTGCCTGTTCTAGGCCTAAAAGAACCTTGAGCTCTGCCCCTACCACGTCTAGATCTACCCCTAGACTGAGAATCATAAGAAGGATAAGTCCACCCCTTAGTAGGCCAATTTCTACTAAACTTTGGAGGCTGAACCTGCAAAAATCTTTAACAGTCTGCATAGACTTAGCCTTGTCCTCCATTTTCTTTAAAACTGCTTCCACAGGCGCACCAAATAACACATCAGATTGTAAAGGAGCATCTAAAATCCTTGTCTTTACATGTTCAGCTAAATTCTGATCCCTCAGCCAGGCGTGCCTCGAAGAACAGAACCAGTGGCTGCCACCCTCGAAGAGGCCTGTACAGCATCAAAACCACATTGCAAGGAATGCTTACCCACCTGTTCAGAAACATGAACCAAATCCTGCAACTCTTTACACTCAATACCTTCCGCCAGAGCATCCACCTTAGACTTCAATTGTGAAAGGAGATAATTTTGGTATTTCAACATGTGAAACTGGCAATTCAAAGCCCTCATGGCTAAAGTGGAAGAAGTATACACCTTTTTCCCCCATCTATCCAAAGCCCTTGCCTCTTTATCAAAAGGAACAGGATTTTTAACAACAGAAGCCTTAACACCTTTAGGGTCCTGAGAAACAGTTTCTGGGTCTGCCCTAGGACTCTTAAAAAGATACTTATGAGCTTCAGGCACCCTATAATACCTGTCCGGTTTAACTGGGGCAGGAGGCAAAGAATCAGGGTTCAGGGAAGCCTCTGCAAAAACATCCTCTACCACATCCAGAACAGGAGGTATAGCTAAAGGCCTATGCTGGGGTAGAAACAAAAATTCCCTAAGCCTTTTCCTAGAATCAGAGAAATCTTGACCTTCCCATTTAAAATGCTCCCTCATGGAATGAAGAGTCTCTGAAAAGAAAAATCCTTAGGAGGAGAAGCCAAGGTGTAGAGTCATCTACATCAGAATCAGAATAAGGAGGATACTCCTGCAAGTCTTCAGCCGAAGACTCAGAAGCCTCCGAACACTGCTCAAAACTCTCAAGCTCAGGTTCCACCCTAGGCCTCTTATCAGGGGGGGGTAAAGAACCTCTAATCATAGTAATCAAATCTTCTGCCATTTTAAGCATATGTTTCTTAGGCAGAGACCCTGAAGAACTAGGGAGACCCCACTGAAGTTAACCCTGGCCGGCCTCTAGAAGGAGCCTTGGAAACAGAAGGGAGGGCCTAACCACCTTAGAAAGGGAGGGAGAACAGCTACCTGAGAAGCCCCTTCAGCCTGGCCTACCTCCTGAGAGGACACATCTTGTAACAGTAAAGTCTCTCCCTGAGAATCCAGAGGAACTTCTGGTAGAACCACCGGCTCCACCGAGCCCTCTAAAGAACCGGCGTCCGGGACAGACGGTTCTTCCACCCTAGGCTTCGCTGCTTTGTCTTTGCGCTTTTAGAAAGCGGCGCGGAGCATCCGACGGCATGTTGTAATTACAACGCTTCCCAAAAACTAACCTGGCACAATCTAATCTTCTCTTAATAGTGCGTTTGTTAAATCTAGCACAAGAGCAACAGCCAACAACGTCGTGCTCAGGCCCTAAACAAGGTATACACAATGTATGGTAATCTCTATGAGGTATCTGTTTCCCACAAGAAATACAGTTATTCACTTTTTCTGACATCCGGTTAAATACTGAGGCAAGAAAAAACCAAAATATTCCCCAACGGGGTACTTAGCCAACTTTGATTCGGTCTGAAACTCCGACTTCAGAAAATTTCAGAACGCCAACCTGCACTCGCAATACTGCTTCTGCATCGGACCATGCGGCAAAAAAGACTGAGGATATGACGTCGGTCATGCGCATTTGTACCCTGACGTCCTGATGTCAGTCAAATGCGCCTTGACCGACGTCAGCCTTATACTTTGGTATTCGGGCCGACTGGGACAGCGGACTACCCAAGTGTTAGGACTGCAGCAATGTGAGATGAAGAACATCATGCTGGAGGGATAGGTTCCTGACCCAGAGACTCCCCAGACTCTGGAATAGATTGCCCATACATGTCAAGCAGAGTGCCTCTTTGGTCCTCTTCAAAAGGAACCTTGACAATTGGATGGGAGAAAGGAAATTCATCCCAGGGATCATGTCAGTCACCCTGCTAGTCAGGGGTCCAGGGAAGTAAATAGTGTGGGAAGAAATAGCCATGGAATTGTTATGGCTAGGCTTGTATAGGCCCTAGGGCTGATAGCCTAGTACCAACCTACTGGCCCAGTCGGACTTTCTGGGTAAACAAATCAAATGTCAAATACAATCTATATTATTATTATTACTACTTCACTGTACCTTGAAGTACATGGAATATTCCATTAACGGCACTTTCAAATTTGTGATACATAATCACTTCAGTCTTGTTTTTCCCAGACTTGCATTTTCAGGTCTCACAGTTACAAATGATTACCGCTGTGACAGATATTAGACAATTTATTTGATGGCAACATGGAGATCAGATATGTAAAATAATTATATATTTGTCAATTCTATTTTATTTAAATGTTATATAAAAAATGTGCATAAAGGGTGAAAAATGAATCTTGAAGTGTTTTAATTGGAATAGTCACACCAGATTTATCTCCATGTATTATGCTGCAACAAAATTTTTATCTACTCTTTGCTAATATTGTCCCATTGCTTCTCTTCCATATGACCCCTTGCAATAATGCAATCTGGGCTTATGATTTATAAAAAATAATTTGCATTTATATGAAATATGTATGCCATTCAAGTTTCATAATAGCATACTAGGCACCACATGTAATGAAAAAAAAAAGTTTTATAAAGAGTAGATCCCTGAAAAGATAACTTACAAAATTGTTATGGTATAATTTAACACAAATATTTCCTTGTCTGACTAAAAAGACTGAAACATTTTACACAATGCGTCTCTTACCTGGACCCTAAATGTAATCACTACCATCCAATCTTAAGATAAAAAGACAACTAAAGATTTCCTGTAATTCTCCATGCTTACACTTATCAAGGGTATCAGAACTTGTCAGAGATTTGGGATACATGGCTAGGCTTAAAAAGGCCCTTGTGGTCTTTAGCCTATTAAACACCTATGAACCTAAAAACTTTTTATTTTATTTAACATTTTGTTAACCGGGAAAGTCCGACTTGGTGCAAAGCCAATTTTCAGCAGAGGCCCAGGCTCCAGACGCATGTCTTTGTAATGTGGAAGTTAACTGGAGCACCCAGAGAAAACCCACACAAATGCAGGGAGGACATGCAGACTCCGCACAGAAGGCACCCCAGCCGAGAATCGAACCAGAGAACCTCTTGCTGTGAGGCGACAATGCTACCGCTGCACCAAAAAACATTATTACCCCCTATAATAATCCTAGACCTCTTTGATCTTCCAATAGATTGCTAGTTCAAACTATCAAAACTAATAACTCAGCCGGAGACTCTCTGTTTGCCAACTCTGTAGGGAGAACCTGGAACTCCCTCCCAGCTGATATTACCCTACATACTACCCTCAGTCAATTTAAGAAAAGACTCAAACAGTATTTGAAACTAAACTGGCTATGTCAATGTATCAAATCTGACGAACGCTCTTCTAGTATGGTGTTAAAAAACTGCAATTTAGCTTAGTTGTGTTACATATCCTGGTCTTATACCTGGGTTTTCTCAAACTTTGGAACTGTATAACTTGTTATTTAAGTATGTAACCAGTGTGTAAATTGTATTAAGTAATCTTATCTGCTTGCACCTTGGAGCTTTTCTCCCTGGGCCTCTGCTGAAAATGGACATGAATCCATTCGGACTATCCCGGTCAACAAATGTAAAATAAATAAATAACATTCTAGCAAAGTAAAATTTGTATACTGAATTAAAAACTATCTTAGCTCACATGCTAAACAAGAATATCTAAACTTGTATAATTCAGTCTGGTCCAGTAAAATGAATGTAAGGCATTACATATAAACACTGCTACTGAAAAAAAAAAAAGAAAACAGCTAACTAATTTATTAAATTCCAGTTGGTTATTTATTTTAGTAACTTCTACTAAACAGAAATCTTAAGTAATCCTCCAGAAAGTGTAGATCACCATGTGACTGATGGATGACATATGCATTTATTAGTAGCAAGTTGTGGGACTCAAGGATGTAAATTACAGAATTTGAACAGAACAGTAACTCTAAAATATCTCTTCATAACCAACAGTATCCCATATTTATTTATTCATTCATTCATTTGAATTTATTAACTGGCTGGGTGAGCAGGTCCGGAGACCCTTTTTAATCATGACCTGGGCCACAGGATAACTGCAAATACATTCAAAATCTTGCAGCCAAATATATCAGGGTTAACATAATGTACTACAAGTCAATTACAGATACATTAATGTACACAAAGCAATTACTAATACATACATGGATACATTTGCATTCATGTTACACTAGCTACATATGTCAGAAATGAGTTAATTTATAGAGCAAACGACAATAGAATCACTAAATGTAACAGAAAAAAAACATTGACTAGGTCTATTATAAAGTAAGCTATGCAGTGTTTTAATATGGTTCTACCTCACATAAACGAAACACCAAAACACCGACAACGCAATCACCGAAACCACATAACCGACAGTACAAAAACACGAAATTCCACATGCCCGACAACGAAATAACCGACGGTACACAAACACGAAACCTCATACACTTCACACACCACAATCAACAAACAAAACACATTCCCCGTCCAAAACCACATACAACACAAGCACACCAAAATCCCTACAAACCCACACTAAACCTCACATACACAACTACCTACAACCCTAACCCAAACCCTAACCCTAAGGTCCGTCACTACCGTGACACTTACCTGGCCCGCTCCCTAACCCTAACTCACTTATCCGCCCTAACCCAAACACAATCACTACCGCACACTTACCTGACCCGCTCCCTAACCCTAACTCACGTATCCCGCCCCTAACCCAAACACAATCACTACCGCACACTTACCTGACCCGCTCCCTAACCCTAACTCACTTAACCCACCCCTATCCCCACAGACCGTCAATATCCACACTTACCTTACTCGCACCATAACGTCCGTCACTACCGCATACTTACACAGCCTTTTCCCATGTCGGCATCCTCGGCGTCGGTGCTTTCATCCGTCGGGTCGGTCTTCTCCACTGTCGATCTTCTGGGTCCCGTCGCGTCGGTCTTCTCAGCTTTCGATCTTCTGGGGCTCGCGATTTCCGTGTCGATGTTCTGGTGTGTCGTTGAAGTGAGGTAGAACCTTTAATATACACTATGTATATGATGGGATATACAAGGAGGCCTCCAGTCAAATAACATTCAAGATATAGGGACCATATTAAATTTGGGTGCCCAGCATATGTTGAAGAAAGTGAAATAATAGTTGTTAAGGCTTTGCCAATGAAACATGCACATTTAGATTGTTGTTGCTGTGGAGTTTTCAGAACTTTGCAGACTTGTCCCAAATTATTAATTTCTCATATTTTGTGGGAAAGGGCATTTTAAGTGGTTGGAGAAATTTTGGAGGATTTTTCTCCAATGTCAAGATAATATACAGGTCTAGTATGTTTTAAGGCTTCTTGATATCTTGGTGAGTTTTCTGTGTCATATGTTAGAAATGTGCAGTAGTGAGCAATAATAGTTTAATAATGTTTTTACAATAAGGAACTAAAAGTAAGTGTCTCTAGCTGTAACAGGGAGCTAGTTATCTCTCTGTATGTTCTGCTGGCTGGGTACAGCTGAGAATTTTGTTTCCAGTTTCTTGGATTATAGAGGTGTTATAGGCAGAGCCAGGGGCTACGGTGGGTAAAGCATACTCAAGTCTGGGGATCAAAACATTACATGCAATTGATATTATTGCATAAATTGTTAAGTAATTAAACACTGTAAAGATCCTATGGCATAAATTGTTAGGAAATTAGACATTTTGTAGATAAAAGTTAATTTAAAACATTCTATGATTATATTTATACATGGTGGTAAAAGAGCAATGTTTAGTCAAGTGTAACCCTTCTCTCCTACCACTTTCTCCTTTTTTTACTATCCATCTCACCTACAATTCCCTTTCCTGCCTCTCTGCTTCCTTCTTTCCCCATTTTTCTTTCTTCCATCCTTCTCCACTATGTATTACAAAGTTCTCCTCTTATGCCTTCCTTTCTATGTGCGTATGTATGTATATGCATGCATATATATATATATGTATATATATATATATGTGTATATATATATATATATATATATATATATATATATATATATATATATAAAATGTGTGTGTGTGTACATATATATATATATATAGATATATATACATACATAAAATGTCTGTGTGTGTGTGTGTGTGTATATATATATATCTATAGGTACTTTTCCATTAACAGGGCAACACCTTTTTTGGTCTTGTTAACGAAAAACTACTTGTTTTGGCCTTGTTAACGGAAAAGTACTTGTTTTTGTCATAAGGAAACGTATCGTTCATTGTAAATATTTCCATAAATAATCGAGGGTCAGAGGTAATATTAAGCAGCAGTTGCGAATACTGCAGCTTCTAACAGTAAGCTGCATCCTAATAAATAAAACCCGCAATGTTCATATGTCTTTTTCAGAAGTGGGTATTTTCATGTCTACTGTTACAGCACTGTACGTGCAGGAACAGGTGGCAAAGCTGGTAGTGAGTGGTTGTATTTTAAGAAGACTGCACTTTTGTTATGCAATTTTTGTTCACAGAATAATGACAGGGTGTTACTTATAAACAATTAATGTGATGTGTTAAAACTGCCCGTCGCATTTGTCTGAAGGATATTTGTAGGCCATTCATATATCTGTCAGTTTGCTGGTACAATACAGAATACTTAAAAAAAACTGCTTATAATTCTACATGACATTTGGTCAGTTTTTAAAAAAGATATTATTGATGCTTGGACGTCAGAATGGGTTCTCCCGTGCATACTGGTACAAGTGAATATAACACACACAATCAAACTGATTGACTGCATCGAACAAACCACGTTAGTTTTATCGTTGGCAGGGCAAGGCTTGAGACTTGCAGCATTTTGGCTATATACTGGGGAAAACATTTCTGGTTATTTTTGTCTGGGACCCCTGCAAAACATTTTACCATGGAAATTCACAACTGAGTTGGCAGCATGCATCTCCAGAATAATATACATACTTTAAGGACATTACATTACTGAAATAAAGCTTGATTTCACGTACGTTATATCACAAAACATGAAGCAGCGCATACATGTCTCGTTTAAAAATCAAAAGTACCAAATCAGACCAGTCTTGTTTTAGATTAATTCACACAAAGTGAGCTCCCACTTGTATTGTCCTTCTGTCTGAAAGACAAATGGGTACTAACATTAATCAAAACAAAGTAGTACGAAACATATGCAAATTCAACTACTTTGATCACTTGCAGGGCAAAAACAACATTAAAACGAGGCCGAAAATGGTGTTGCCCCGTTAACGGAAAAGTACCTATATATATATATATATATATATATATATATATATATATATATATATATATATATATCAATAAATAACCGACTAAAGGCTTGACAAAGAAATAAAAATATGACTTAAGAACTTTTAGTTGTTAAAAGGAGAAACTAAAAAACACTTGTAGGCTGAACTGATGTTTAAGCACTTTCATCCTTTACTGATCATTAGGACTTCTTCAGAAATTATACTGTAGTAAAATTAGAAGCTATGTACCTACCATAACGTTCCATGTTAGTTGTCTTCTTCTCGCCTTCTTTCTTGCTGGATGGGTTCGGAGCCGAACCTCGGCTCCGTCTCGGCCACTCTAAAAGCTCGAGAGCTAGTTCCACCGGCTTGAGGCTCACCTATATCTCACAATGTTAGACGGTAACTCCTCAGATCTCGTTTGTAAGCTAGGCCCAGCTAGAAAAATTCCATTATATGGAAAGGGATAAAAAGATCACAAAACAAACTCCTCTAGGTCTGTCCAGGCTAGGGGGAAGGAGGGAGGGACGCAAGAAAGAAGGTGAGAAGAAGACAACTAACATGGAATGTTATGGTAGGTACATAACTTCTAAATGTTAAGTTGTCTATCTCGCCTTCATTCTTGCTGGATGGGACCGCGTCCCTAGCACCTTGTCCCGGGTGGCCTATCGGAACAGACTCTTGAGTACAGTGGAACCAAAGTTGGCTCGGTCCCTAGAGGCTAAGTCCAACTTATAATGAGAAATGAAAGTATGGGGAGAAGCCCAAGTAGCTGCAGAACAAATCGAATCAATAGGCAGTCTGTCTTGGAAAGCTATAGATGTGGCTAAAGCTCTAGTTGAATGAGCCCTGGGTTTGGTTGGCAACTGTTGATGTCTGATCCTATACACAAAGGTGATCAACGAAGTAAGCCATCTAAAAAGAGATACCTTAGAAACTGGAAGGCCCATTCTACCTTCTGCATAGGAAACAAACAGTTGATCAGACTTCCTGAATTGTTTGGTCCTGTCTAAATAGTACCTAAGTTGACGATGAACGTCTAACCAATGTAATTTTTGTTCTGACCGGTTCGAATAGTTAGGAAAGAACACCGGAAGATCAATGGTCTGATTCAAATTTGCCGGTGAAGTTACCTTAGGCAAAAAGGACGGGTTAGTACGTAAGGACACCCTATCCTTATGAAACAAGAGATAAGGGGATCGACTACACAGAGCATGGAGTTCAGAGACTATTCTGGCTGAAGTAATAGCTACCAAAAAGAGTGTTTTCCAAGATAGTAACTTCATTGAGCATGAAGCCGCAGGTTCAAAGAGGGGAAGAATTAAAGACGCTAGAACCAAGTTGAGATCCCATTGAGGAGGAGGATCCCTGATAGGTGGTTTGAGGAGAAAAACTCCCTTTAAAAAGGCTTTGCAGAGTTTGTGAGACATAATGGAGGACTCTGAGACTCCAACATGAAAGTTCGATATTGCTGCCAATTGAACTTTGATGGTAGATGGAGGCGAACCTGAGTGGAAAAGTTCGGCTAGAAAGTCTAAAACTGATTGAATGGAAGCAGTGAAAGGATCTACATCCTTTGACTGCGCCCAACAGGAAAAACGTTTCCACTTACTATGATAAATCTTCTGAGTGGAAGATTTATGAGAGGCTATCAGAATATCTCGAACTGAGTGAGATATTAGAGGAAGCCTGGCTAGAGTTGGAATTGGAGGAACCATGCTGTGAGGTTCAGAGAAGGGAGGGAGTGGTGCAACTGACCCAACTGATGGATCAAGAGGTCTGGAACTGGGTCCAGATGCCAAGATTGCTCCAACAGATAACGGTGGAGAAATGGGAACCAAACCTGTCGAGGCCAGTAAGGGGCAATGAGGATCATGGAAGCTTTCTGAGCGATGGCTTTCTGTATTAGTTGAGATATCAGTGGGAAGGGAGGAAAAGCATACAGAAGTCCCCGGGGCCAATCGTGGACTAGAGCGTCTCTGCTGGGGTGGCCTGGTTGGGGAAAGAGGGTGAAAAAATCGTCGCACTTGCTGTTTTGGGGAGTAGCGAAAAGGTCGCAGCAAGGCCGGCCCCACTTTCGAAAAACTTTCTCCAACACTGAATTCTTCAGAGACCACTCGTGAGGCATGAGAATAGCTCTGCTCAATTTGTCCGCAATCACATTGGACTTCCCGGGAATGTCCGTTGCTAACAGAAACCGCTGAGAAGAAATCACCCATTGCCACAGTCTGAGTGCCTCTCGACATAGGAGGTAGGATCTGGTTCTGCCTTGTTTGTTGATGTACCACACTACAGACATATTGTCTGTCTGAATTGCTATAGTTCCTTTAGGAAGAGAGTCTTGTAGGGCTTGCAATGCTAGAAGCACTGCTCTCATCTCTAGAACATTTATGTGCAAGTGGCATTCGAAAGGTTGCCACGTGCCCTTGACCGTCCTGCCCTGGTAATGCCCCCCCCACCCGATCAGGGAGGCGTCCGTTGTCAGAGTAGCAACCGGAGGGGGAGGAACAAAGGGTCTCCCCAGAAAGAGTTGGGGGGATGTGATCCACCAAGAAAGATGATTCCTGCACGATTGTGTTATCGCAATGGAATGGGACATTGGAAGTTGTTGGCATGACCATTGTGTGAAGAGCATCCATTGTAAAATTCTCATGTGAAATCGGGCTAAAGGGAGGAGAGGGATAGCAGCCGCCATTATCCCTAATACCTTTAGGATCAGTCTGACTTTGATCTTGTTGCTCTGCAAGACAAGGGAGACTTGTCTGTGTATGTCTGCTATTCTCTGGTCTGTGAGTGTGGCTGACATGTTGACTGTGTCTAGATTTGCACCTATGAAGGTAATAACACGACAAGGCGACAAGACAGACTTTTCGTAATTTATTGAAATGCCTAGTGTTTGACATATGTGAAAAGTGTAGTCTCTGGCGAGAAGCAAAAGATGCTTGGTGGGGGCTGTAAGGAGCCAGTCATCTAAATACGGAAACACTTGGAATCCTTGTCGTCTCAGATGACAGGAGACCACTGCCATGCATTTGGTAAACACTCGGGGGGGCTGTAGTGAGTCCAAAGGGCAGGGCCCTGAATTGGAAATGACTGGTTCCCAGCCTGAAGCGGAGGAATCTCCTGGAGCGTCGACTCATTCTGATGTGATAGTACGCATCCTGGAGATCTATAGAGCACATCCAGTTGTCCCGCCCCAAAATGGGTAGAATGGACTGCAGCGTGACCATCCGAAACTTTGTTTTCTTGACAAACCTGTTCAAGTTGCTGAGATCCAAAATGGGTCTCCAGTCCCCTGTTTTCTTTGGAACCAAAAAGAATTTGGAGTAGATTCCAGATCCTTGTTGGTCTGCTGGAACTGGTTGAATGGCTCTTTTTGCAAGCGGCTTTGAAATTTCTAGTGCTGCTTGCTCCCTTTGACTGGGTGGAATGTCTGGAAGGGATTTTTTGGATTGCTTTGGAATGAGAAAGAATGGGATTCTGTAGCCTTCGGAAATGATAGACTGTACCCACTTGTCTTGAGTTAGGGATAGCCAGGCTTCTGGGTACAGAGATAATCTTCCCCCGACTGCCTCCGAAGGTGGACAGTCGGGCAACCCCTCAGGGATGCTGAAAGGGCTTGTCGGAGAATGTTTCTCGACTGCCCTGATTCTGCGGGCCCCCTCTGCCTCTAGGACGGCGTCTACCATTATTGTTCCCCCCTCTGCCTCTAGAGGGGAACCGACTCTGTGCGTCAGGCAAATCTCCCTGAGATTGTTTGCGGAACCACATCTTTCCCCCCTTCTGGCCTTTGGGGTAAGGCCTAGAAGGAGTAGAAAAACGGACTCCCACGGCAGAGAGAGTCTTGCCTTCAGTCTCGCACCTAGTCAGGGTTTCCTTCACTTGAGGACCAAAGAGGGGTGATCCATCAAACGGGGAATTAGTGAAGGACGCCTTGAAAGGGTCCACAAAATTACATAGCCGCATCCAGGCGTGCCCACGTAAGGCCACACCTGTACCTGCCGCTCTACTCGCTCCATCCGCCGCATACGAAAGGAGGCGCATGGAGGAGTTAACTATTGAGTTGAGGGTCGCCAGCTGAGAGTTCATCCTATCCTGAAAACCCGCAGCTGTTGGATCCTTTAACATTTCGCTCACTTCCTTGAGCAAATCTCTCTGGAGACGAGTGAAATGACACAGGTAATTCAGCGAGCGCATAGAAAAGGTCGCTGACGAGAACATCCGCTTCCCGTACCCGTCCATAGTCCTAGACTCCTTGTTAGGAGGATGGACAGGCACTGAAGGATCAGCTAGCTCCTTCTTGGTGGCCGCAGCCACCACCATAGCATCCACAGAGACACCTTTGGTTAAGAATTCTTTGTCCTTGGGGGCAGTGATAAATTTTGATGATCTCCTGGGGGTGGGGTCCACAGAGTCAGGAGCCATCCAGGCCTTCTTCGCCACCACTTGCATAAGGGGGTCAAAGGGAGGGGACACCCAGGAGGTGGAAGGGTGAGAGCCAAACGCCTCAAGATACACTGATTCATCCTCTGAAGGGTTGAGGGCTGGCCAATTTCCCCTCTGTTTTAAGATCTCGAGGATGTCTGCAAAAGAGACATCTTCAGAGGGGGAACGAGGGGAACCTTCAGAATCCTCTAAATCAGTGTCAGAGGTGACAGACTCAGGGGAGTGGAACTAGCTCTCGAGCTTTTAGAGTGGCCGAGTCGGAGCCGAATCCAGCAAGAATGAAGGCGAGATAGACAACTTAACATTAAATGGTAAACTATTAAATCACTCTAACATAAAGATTCAGAAAATGGAACTGACTAGTCATTGGTTATCAGAAGTTATCAGCAGGAAATTACACCTCCAAATTCTGTTCTAGAATAGATACAGTTAAATGGAGCTGTTGATGTTTAAATGAAATTAATAAGTATTAAAAAAACAAGTAAAAGACACAAGATTGCTATAAAATGACAACATCCTTAAACAAATGATTAACATAGCCATCGCAAAGCACACTTAATACTGATACTTTCACTGAGTCCTGGAATGGAGTCAGCACCCAGTAAAAAAAAAAAAAAAAATATATATATATATATATATATATATATATACTTGTGTATATGTTTTTATTGCTTATTGTAAGTAATGCCTTGAATGATATCCATACCTTGATGCTTCTAATTCTGTTTAACATTTAGCCATTCTGTCTTGCTTGTATTGGGCCATGATATTATTGTCTGTACTGTGACCATGTTTAACTTTGCTGTTAATTTAACTGTCTTATCACCTTTATCTATTTTGTTGAACTTTCATGAAATTTTATTTTTGTAATTTTTTCTTCTTGTAATGTTCTTGTTTCTCCCTTGAAACTTTTGATTTGGAAATTTTTTTTCTTTGGAGATTTTTATATATTTTTCTTTAGAAATCTTTATGTAAGTGTTATTTTTTGTAAGTGTGATTATAACCTGGAGCTTTTCTCCCTGCATCTCCACGGAAAATGGGCTTACTTTGGCACAGTAGAATTTCCTGGTAATCAAATGCCAACAAATATATAACACCCACATATCTGTATTCCTGTACCAATGGCAAAGGGAGATCATTTGGATTTTTGATAGTTAATGGTGGGGAATTGTGGTCCTTTTTGGCTGTGCCTAGTAGCATGACATTAACTTTATCTCTGTTGATGGCAAACATATTAGCTTACTGTTCTTATTTAAGTGGTAGCATCTTATTACTGTATCTGAAACCATGAAAATGGTAAGGTTATGAGGAAAGTTATTACTTAATTGTACAAGCTACCAGCATATGTTAGTATCTTAAAAAGAGAATACAATGCTTTATGTGAATAAACTGAAATACAATACAACTATAAGGATGGTAACTTACATAACTAATTTGAACTAATCCTATTAGTAAAAAAAACTAAGAAAGAAATGTTCAGTACTTAAAACACATATAGAGTGTATGAAATATACTCAAAACTGACTAAACTACAGACTAATTCTGAATGCCCATGACTTGTTTCATCATTTTAGTGGACAATTTCAGGCCAATAAAGCCAAACCCCTCTAGCTGTGGATATGCATATTTCAGCCTTGTTATGACCTCGTCAGTCATGGGCATTCAGAATTGCCAATTAGCTGAAACATCTGATGTTCATAAGGATCATTTGCATACATCCCATGTGTCTCTGATACAAGAGGTTTGGAAGGTCACTCATTGGAAGTTCTAGCTTTGCTGGAGTTTTCATTTTGTTTCTACTGATTGCTTTTTCAGTGACCTTCTCACTCATTGTTTTATTTATAAGTATAAGAAATAATCAGTATTGTTCAAACATGCGACACCCTGTTGGCAATTACAAATGAAAACTAATAAGTCAATTTTGGCATCTTGTTTATATATCAGTAGCCTTTGGATATAACGTAATAACAGATGTACATTTATGAGTTACTTTTATCTTCATAAATCCATTTATTTAACTAGGCTTCCTTACACCTCATTGAGTACAAACTGAAAGAGGTTCCATTTGGTCAGGTTTCACTTCTCAGTGTTGAACTTCTGGACTGCCCTTTTCCATAAGAAATCATTGTCAGTGCGGTTTCTAAGTGTGTGCTGTCAGGGACTTACTTGCTTTCATAGGTCTTTCCGTTCCTTGTTTTGATGTGACCTTGGGGTTTGGTATATACAAGTGCTGGCCAGAATGTACCCATAAAATTCAAATGGTAAAAGGTCGTTGGCATTCAGAAGCCATGTAGTTAAAACCATGGTATGTTCTTATGAGGTCATTTGCATATATCCCATGGGCCACCAGTACAGGATTCTTAAGGTATTACACTGTGAAGACTGTAGCTTGGCTTGGGCATTCTTACAGTTTTTTTTTTTTTTTTGAATGGTTTGTCTCTGTGATCTTTTTATCCTTTGATTGGGTAGATAAAAATTGGTATATATTACTTTGAAGTGCGTAGGAGGCGTGCCTTCCATATGTTCATTCCCACTGCAAAAACATTTAACATTTATTTATTTTTTTCCTTTTGTTGTTGTTGGGTTGAATTTCAGACTAGTTATGTTTGGCTATTTGGTTCCTTGTTTAGTTGCAACTTGATGTGTCATAGTGGAACATTTAAATAAGCATTTATTTAGTTGACCAAATCCAGATATTATGTACTCTGCACTTATAATATGTATGCAGTCTGTGCACGTGATATTAGATGCACTGTACATATATTTTCAACTCATTCTTTCCAAACGGATAATTCCAGCACAAACACTGGACATGATCAGATAGATGGATGTTAACACTTTCCATGGTCACTAATCTCAGAATTTTGTTTTCTGACTTTTGTATTAGAGAGATGTTACAGGTAGAGCCAAGGGCTATAGTGGTTAAAGCATATTCAAGTCTGGTAATCAAGGCATTAAGTCCGATTGTTCCACTGGCATAAATTGTTAGGAAATTAGACATTTTGTAGCTAGAAACTGGTTTAAAAAATTCTGAGATTATATTTCTACATGGTTGTGGGAGAAAAATATTTAGTATGGTATAACAGCCACATATCTTTATTTCTGTACAAATGGCAAAGGGAGACCATTATGATATTTAATAGTTAAGAGTGGGGAACTACGAACCTGTCTCCTAGAATACCTACCCAGATCTACTTGTCTAAAATCACTGCTAAGAATATCACATCTTTACTAGAACAGATATCGGTGGACTCTCCTTCCAGTCCTGACTAACTTTGCCTTTGGTTTTTCAGCTGTGGCACAGATTCTATTCCCACTCTCCAAATCATATTTATAACCGCTACTTCTCTATCAACACCCTGCCCGTAATCTGGTAGTCAATCCTTGTCAGACCTGTGCTTAAAGTTCCCAAATCAACATCTACCAATCACTTCTGTCCCAACTCCATACTCCCTACTCTGGGCAAAATTTTTGATAAACTGATTTATACCCATCTTACCCCTTACCTTGAAAAATAATACCTGCATTTGTGCTGCCAGGTGTACTTTGACTCAAATATGGGCTCTAAATTTTGACATACTTAATAAAAGGGATAAAGGGAACATAACTGGTGCCATGTTTATCAATCTAACCTAAGTCTTTAACATGAGTGACCAATCAGTATTACTCAATTATCTCTTAAATGTTGGTAAAAGCACAAAAAACACTTAGTGATTCAAGGACTTCCTTTTCTTTAGTACTTTCAAGTTTAAAATCAGTTCATCTATATCATCCACTTAGAAGTGTCACAGGGTTCAATACCACTTATTAGTTTTCATTTTTATAAGCAAATTACCCTTTACCTGTCCCAACTACTCCTATATGCTGATGACATGGTGATCTATAGAGCTAACCCTGAATATCACATCTTTAAGAATCAATTATAAACAGACCTTCTAGAGCTGAGCAAATGGCTTTTTTCAAAGTACATCCTATGCAACACAAGGAAAAACAAGATGTTGGAATGATTTAAAAATGCACAAATGTCACACAACAGAGCTGCACACTCTGTGTATTTGAACCAGGCCAAATGCTCATGTTCAGTAATGTTGGGCGTTGCCACAGCATTAGCAAATGTGTACACCCAACAGCCCCTTATTGCCACTGCATTGCTTGATGAGGTGCGACTTCACTCCTCAGGTCCCAGGTCATCTATCTGCATCTGAAATTTCAGAGACTTCACAGCTCCCGCATTATGGGCCAACACCTTGTAGATAGGGACACCATTCAAGAAACTGTGTACATGTTTCACACTCATCTGCAACCTTGTGAGAGTTGTGGAATATGTATCACACTGGATACTAAGGTATGTCTGGCTTTATATGTATTAGCTACAGTGACCTATCAGTAACCTCCTGGGGATGCAGCGGGAGTATCTCAGGCTTCTACCTTGAAAATACTCAATCGATGTCTCAGTGCCATGCTTCAGCATGTGGGGGAGCTGATGTTGTTCCCACATATTACAGAAGAGAGAGTCAACAGTTTGTGAGATGTGTATGATATAGCCCGTTTCCCTGATGTACTGAGGACATGGACTGTACCCACACTGAAATAAAGACTCCACCTGGTGAAATGGGAAGGAGGTGTGTGACCACTGTTTCAATTGCCAGGTGAGCTGTAATGCAAATATATCATCTACAATATGTGTGCAGGCTACTCAGACAATTACCACAACTCCTGCATATGGCACACCTGCTACGTGTACTAACAGTTTGACAGGTTTAAATCCCACAGGGCGATTTTGTTGGTGATGCAGGATATGGCCTGGAATGCTGTCTCCCAACACCCAAAAGAAATCTGCAGCATCAAACAGAAGATGGGTATAACCAAGCCCAAATGCAAATTACTGACTCTGTGTTTGGGCCACTGAAGGCATGTTTTCACTGCTGGAATTCATCTGGTAGTACCCCTCAGTATTATTCCAGCACATGTGTAAAAATAGTGTTGTGTGCACTGGTACACAGTATCATTCAATGGGAACCATTACAGCAGTATGGACAGTTCCCAGCATTCCAGGTAGTATGGGCTGAGTCAGAAGAGGAGTCAGCAGTAGGGGATGATCATGCCAAACGAAAGCAGGAATAGTATGCTGTTGTAATAGAAAAGATGCAGTGACGTGCACTTGACTTCAGAACACAGTAGAAAAGAGTAAAGTAGATATAGAAACTGATACTCGCAAATCTTACATCAGACGTTTGCTGACCATACAGTACATATGCCGGCCATGCTAGGCATCCAACATAGGCAAAATAAACCTTAATGTACAAAGGGTAGGGCATAGTTATCAGCATTTGCACTGGTGAGGAAGGGAGCACTGGAGTGGATGACATTCACAGGAAACTGTGCGAGTGCAGACAAGTATGAAAATGAAATGCAGCATTCTGTGAAATGTTAGTATTTGGGGACTAGGGACCTTGCATGTAACACTTGCTGAGAATTGCTGGTGTAAGAGGAGGTATGCAATTTACTGTGAGTGTAGATCTACAGGGTCACAGTCCCAGCAATAGTTGCAGTACAGTCTACTGGACAGGTCCACAGTATGCATGATGGAGGTATCAGCATCCTATACATGTCTCTGTCTATAACAACTACTCTAGCAGGAGTTGCACCGGATGTACCATTTCCCTGACAAGATGCTGGTATGCTGCATGACCTTTACTGACATCTGCCATGATATATGTCACTGTGGTGATGGCCATGAACATGGGGATGACCTCTGTTATGAGGAGACACCTAAAAAATAGATGTTGCTGTGGAAGTGCTAGCACACTGGCTACCATTTGTGTCTGTAGCAGTTGACAGCCTCCATGGACAGCCCCTCCCCCCTGTCAGGTGAGACAGCGAAGACATTTCATGTACCAGTGTGTGACTGAGTGTATTCAAACAATTACACATAGCAGCATTTACTCCCATAGATGATCACACACATTCTGCATCATTCTTATTATCGCAGTCATGGCTATGGTGGCATTAGCCCATGCTTCCATGACGAATCTGCACATACACTGGGCTGCAGTGACTGACATACTGACCTCAGAGAGAGGGCAGTAACAATGTCTCCAGTGGCCACTATTACCACCCTGTTTGGACATCTCTGCCATTAAATGCTAGGGGCAGATTCTGATATCTGTCTACTGTAGGCCAGCAGACTTCCCTCATAGATAGTGTCTCCATTAATCTGTCCTCCCTGAAAGGTGTGGGTACCATGGGTATTAGCAGGCACAGAGAATGTGTCCATGGTCTGGGCTGGGGATGAGGTGGTCACATTCCCTATGTCCAAAACACACTCCGTACTTCCTGGTTGTGACAACTCCTTAGCAAAATCATTATCAGAGGCTGCAGATCCTCCAGCATCAAGTAGTGCCATTTTCACAATGCTTGTGCCAGATAATTAATCACCTTTCAATACACCAAACCACAAAATATCCAATGCAAATATGACCCTGCATCAGGAGCATACATGCAAGGGAGAGTTTTACAAATATCAACACAATAAAAATTAATACTTTACATGCATACCTTGGGAAGATGGCTGAGGGTGTCAAAATCCCATATACATGTATGTCATAAATTATAGATTTGATAAGTTTGAATTGACTAAGGGGTGCAGAGGACTATCATGAGTCAATACAAAGAAATAGACCCATATACCTGGAGCATCTCTAGTGGATTATCTCTGGAGCCTATCCAGCTCTGTCCCAGCATGCATCAGCACACTGTGGGACATTGCAGAGGTGACACTCCCACTGGAAGAGGGCAGGAACTCCTCTCTCGCTATGAGAAATGTTATACCTGACTGCCTAGTACCTCTTGCCCCTATCTTTCTTTGCCAGGAATTGTGCTCATTGTTGATCACCATGTGCAATATCGATGGCTTGTTGTGGCCATCAAATGCATTAATGTTTGTCAGAACATCTTTCCAGTCAGGATCCCAGTAGTCTTGGTCAGCTGTATACAGGGCAAAAAGCCACCATCCATGGAGACAAAGGGTTTGGGTGGTACTTCATCTTCTACTCCAGGGCTTGATCATTAGCATCCTCTGCAATATGACACCTGTGCGTGAAGTTTTGTAGCAAAGTCATTATCCTATAATTAACACAGCAATGAATGAATAAATAAATAAACAACACAAACTATTGTAACATAAATAGCAATGCTGACAAAAATCTCATATTCACTAAATATTCTTTACCATATTAGCTGTACCATTTTTTATATTACAGTTTTATTAAAATAAATTTGCTGTAGTAAACCAATTAAAGTCTAAAATGTAGCATCACAAAAGAGACCAAACAACCATTCATTAATATTATCCATACCCATATATCCATATATATATTCCTTATCATTTTTGTTAAAATGTGTTCTGTCCTTGAACAGTGGCTCAAGTGAGAGGAAGGGAGACAGAGAAAGAAAGGGGAAAGCAATATGTACAAAAATGTGTAATATGCTGTATGCCCTTTATCGAGTATCCTATCTATTCTGCTTCCTAGCATGTCCCAGTTTTCCTCATCTCCTTTTATTTATTTAGTTAGAAGGACCAAGAAATGGCCTTCTTGACCTCCACACTGTGGCCACTGCCCTTGCTTTTTACCTGCATTCTCTTATTCTGTTTTCTAATATAAAAAACATGGTGTATGACACCTAAAGTTCTAATGTAATGCTAGGCTGTGACGACAATAAACCATACATACCGCTCAACTTCTTAGAGCAAGAAATTTGGACAAAGCCAGAAATAAAAGTGGGACAAAGTCCCAAAAATAGGGACAATTTTTAAATGTTGCTCTTACAAACTCAGAACGTTGGTAGAATAACAGCTTTTGCATTAGCATGAATTTTTCTGAAGGCTATGAAGTCTGAAACTCAAATATCTGTAATTATTTTCTAACTTCAACCTTTAATGATTTGTCACTGATTTGCCAAAAAAAACCCCCCACAATTTTATGAAAAACAGACCAAAAATATGAGGCACAAATTTGGACATTCTGTAAAAATCTGCAGTTGAGAGGTATGATACCAGTCTAACAGCCAATGTCACTGCTTTGCAAATATAAGATATGAATCAAACAGAAATGCCAACAAGTCAAGCTCTGCAAATGCCTGTCACTACTACATCACATGGAAAGACTAAGTCACCAGTGGGCTTACAACTTCCTGTGTAATACTTGACAACCTTCACATGCCTTTTATGTTTCCAGTTCTTCCCCTGGAGTGACTCAGGTGAAGGGAAGTGGGGAGAAAGGGCTTGTGTAAATAAATGTCAAGTATGCCTACTTAACTTATGTCTTTTTACCGGTCAATGAGCTAATAACACAAGCCCAGTGACTAAATCTTCCCACAATTTTCCAGCCCACTTCCAAGGAAAATTTTTCATCATTAATTCCTGTTATGTCAGTGTGCAAGTAGCCTGCCCTTTGTTGGCTAATAACCAGTAATTGTTAAAATGAAGCTGCGTTTACCGTAACCTTCAACCTTTATAATATACTTCCCTACTAAAGTTAGTCCCAGTTTCTATTACCATTATTATTATTATTATTATTATTATTATTATTATTATTATTATCATTATGTTGCTGTTGTTGTGGCTAAACGGAGTTAGGAAGGGGAGGAAAAAAACAAATGAGCAAAACGACACATGGCAAATGATGCCTATCTCAACAATAGCCAGTGGAAACCAGCCATGCCTTACAAAAAGACACCCCGTAACATTCCTCAAAAGCCACAAATTACAATATCAGCAGGGAGAAAGTGACACACACACACACACACACACACACACACACACACACACACACACACACACACACACACACACACACACACACTCACACACTGCTTTACCAATTCAAAGCCATGGGATAGCAGAAAATAAGCACAGTGAGCATTGAAAATTCTCAAGTGAAATAAGTCTAGTCACCTTCATATTTAAAAAGTAATAATAATAATAATATAAGCAATTATATTTTATTTTAAAACAAAAAACACACACTGGAGCCAGAATAAGTTGAACACTTTTGTCCCGTTTATTACAGAACTTCTTCAGAACAATAAAATAGATTACATACATCATTTCCTTTTATACCATTATTCTCCTGACATCATTTCCTACATTACTAATCCTTAAAAGGACATACACATTTAACATATAATTACCCAAAACATTACTTTCTGTCACACTTTTCAGTAACAATAAACTATAAAACAGTCCCTAAAGCTTATACAGGAATTGTCTGTTATGTAACCATACATATATTATAAAAAACCTAAAAAGTACTAGCCAATATTATTTCTTAGTCAAAAGTTAACATAGTTTAAATAACTTTTGACAGAAATCTTGTCATTAATATCCGGTACTATATCAGCTCTTAAAAAAATTTGCCATTTAAGTTCTATTTTTTCTAAAATTTTTTTTAAAGGATCCCACAAATTTATCTGTATTCACTTTGTCAACTACAAAAAAGGTAAACTTTCTAAAATTTTCAGTTTACAAAATGTTTGGCTAAAGCGTTACTCATATCCTTTTTCTTTATAGCCAAAACGTGCTCTCTAACTCTGTATTTTATCTTTCTAATGGTCTTACCTATATAGAAATGTTCACAATTTGAACACACTGCAAGGTACAGCAATCCTTTACTTTGATAGTCATACCTATCTTTACTATTAACATATACTTCAGATGTTTGAAATAATGGGCCAAATTCAGGAAGCCTCCGTGTAAGAGTTATAACTCTTACACGGAGGCTGCAGTGAAACTGTGTGATGTCAGCATGTCATGCATATGCATGAGGTACATGAGGCATGCTGAATCACACTAGTAACTCTTACACGGTCCGTGTAAGAGAGTAGGGGCGTGTCAGTAGGCTAAGCCCTGCAAGCGGACACGCCCCTGGAAGACTAGAATGGCTGAAAGTAAACAGCCACGAGAGAGGCCATGGAAATGTGCATAAACACACTACACAACACATGCCCCGATAGACCATCACTGTATAAAGTGAAGAGATGTAATAAAATTAAATTAAAACCTTTTTTTTTTTAACCCCGTAAATGTTTGCTACTGTGTGCCCGTGCTGGTGTGCTACTAGCGCAATCACAGTTAGCAATCAGTGGAAAAGGATATAAGAACTAAATATGCAAAGTAAGCCAAGAAGTAATAGCTTAGCGGTAGAGTTGCCGGCCTAAGAGTAGGCAGGAAGGGTTCGAGCCCCCACAACAACCTTTTTTTTTTTTTTTTGTAAATAAGCACTAAAAAGCCCCCTGACAGTATTGTACAAATGTAAATGTATTCCCTTTTGTAAAATGGAATGAAACGGAGCATATATTCTGAAGTAACACAATAACAAAAATAGTCAGAAATGTACTGATAGCTAAGCTGCTGTGAGACGTAGTGCCCGTAGCTGAGTAGTGTTTAAAAAGCTGCAAACTGCGTGCACGTTGCTAGGCATCGGTTTAACAGACTGAAACTGTTTGCAACTAGCTGTGCTTAGCTGAACATGTGTGTCACTAGCCAATTAAGGTTTATCCCAGCGCACACCGTTTGTGCGGCGCTCCCACAAGCTAACTGCCAGTGCGCATGCGTTAGCTCCGCGCAAACGAGCGCAGACCTGGTTTTAAATGCTTAAAAGTGCTTTTGGCATGTTTGATTGACAGGTCTCAACTCATTTCTGTCAGGAAAATCAAAAATCAGTTGCCAGATTCGAACCCAGGATACCATGCACTAGAGTCAAGGTACTAAACCACTAAGCCATGACAGCAATACCTAGAAATGCAGAAATAGCATATATATGGGATAAAATCCAGAATGGAGCATGATAAAGCATTTTCAGTGAAGTAGATACAATTCCAAAACGGCCAATCAGAGAAATGTGCGGGAAAATCGGCATATATAAGCCCCATAGGCGGGAATACACAGCAGAAACGATTGTAGATCAGAGCTGCAGTCAGAATGAGTGGAGTAGGTGAGAGACGTTGCTTTCGAGCACAGCGTTGGGGCGTTGAGGAGTCCAGATACATGGTCTGGCTCCTTGTCCATCATCACGAGGCCCAACTCATGCAGGGCCAGGTCTCATGGGGAGCATATAGGGCAGAGGCATGGGACCAGTTGGCTCGTGATCTGACCAGTGCTACTGGCATTCCACGCACTGGTGAGCAGGTCCGTCACCACCATGCGGACTTGAAGCGACACAAGCAAGACCAGTTGTCCGAATGGATCCAGGAGGCCCGGGATATGCACAACGCCCCACTACTGAGTAAGTTACATTTTACTTATGTATGTAAGGATTTCAACTAGCTGATACCATGGAGATGTGTAGTCCAATATTACTTCTTTCGTATTACAGCTGCAGGTGTCCGCTCTATGAATCGCGAGATGCATGCCCGTAGGCTGGTGCGGATGCGCCACCGTGCAGGTTAGTAACCCCACCCAGTACTTGTAAATAAATATTATACTGTAGCATGTATCAGAACACTGCAGTGTATTGATTAAAAGTAATATAATGTGCAAGCAAGATTTGAAAGTCTGCAGGTATGGCTGCAACAAGTTCATCAGTATGCAAGTGTAACTGGAAATATAATTGATAGAATTAAACAGTGCTGTAATACAGATGTCCCACCATTAATTAAATATAGTGTAACCTGCAGTAGTCTCAAGAGTACAGCTTCAGAATCTGAGGTAGTCACATGTGAGATATATCCCCTGTTGAAATGCTGAATCATGACAGAAGTGAGGCTGTTGGAAAGTGTTTGAATCACCACTAGTCTAACATGTGAACAAAGCCTAGAAGTAGCAACCTGAACTGTGAATTTGCAGGATGTGTGAGACTGACAGAAAGGGTCATGTATGAATAAATAAAGTAGTAATAACCCGGAATATATTAGCCCCAGTGTGTTTCTACAGAACTAAATGCATGTGGGAAGTACAACTTAATATACCAAACTGATTTCAGTGTGTCAGAATCTGGAATGTCTAGCCAAATGCTGTATATGGTGATCACAGTAAACAATTTGCAGATAGAATGAATGATTATCTGACAGACTAACAGCCATAGTTGTCCCCTGTCCTGTCATCAAAGTGTAGCAGGATGATGTATCTGATCAAATTCAAAATAAGTAGGATAGTGATGTATTTGTAACAGGTGTAGCTTGACAGTCAAATAAAATTTATTTTGAAACATCAGCCTCAACTTAATTGTGTACCTATTATAAATGTAAATCAATGTGTAACATATGAATGTGTCATCACTTTCTATCTCCGCCCAACCCTATAATTCCATATAACAACACCCACTAAATAATGGTATGTGAACATTTCATTAATCATGGACATTTGTCCGTTTCAAAAATATATGCATGTCTGTTCATGCATGTGCCCTGTTCATACCTGCAAATCTGATGGCCTGTTGCCATTAATCAACCCTGCATGTTGTTTGACTGTGTATTTCTGTTCAAATAATGCATGTGATATTGATATGCCCTTGTTCAATGGTGTTAATATCTGGGTGTTTGTTTGATGGGAATACCAATGCATGCTGTTACAACTAATCTGAATGGAATACAATGCCACTAACCCAAACTAACATAACTACTCACAAACCTAGAACGCTTGGGAAGGCAGGTCCCAGCGGACCCACCTCTCCCACCTCAGCTGGTGACTGCACCTGGCACTAGTGCCCAGGCGGACCCCTCCGGTGGCCCTGTGCCACCTTCGGGTGGAAGCGCTGCAGGGGATGGGGCCCGTCCCCCCTCTGCAAGTGTGGCCGGAGGGGTTCATCCACTCACCCTCCGCGGTGTCCGGTCTGTGGTGCGAAGGGAGATCCAAGACACTGTTCTTGTGCCCCTACGCCAGCTCGAGGCTCGTGTGGCACAGCTAACGGCCCTGGCCATTGCCCCGCCTACACAGCCCCCAGCACAGCCCCGTCCTGGGCTGTGAAGGAACAGTGGCAACTGCCTATGGGTGGGGATATCAGTTCCACTGTTGCCATCTGTGGGCTCATGCATCTTGGAAATCCCAACCTCCGTCCCCGTCAATTGTGTAACCCCCCCCCACGTGTGTCATACACCGCCCCTGTATGCGTCTTGTCTGTCTTGCCTGTTAACCTACCCAACCTACCTCCCCAGCTATACCGACTTCCTTCACCTGACATACCACTCTCACCTGTAAAAAAAAAAGGGCACTCTGTACCCACAAAAAAATTACGCCCCATACATAGCTGTCCATGTCGCACACATGTCTGCTTGACATTGAAACAGTTAATTACAATTGGCTCTACAACAACTATTAATGTTGTCCTGACACCTCTCTCAGGGGTGAAAGGTTTCCAATGTCTCACCAAAATACATGGAAATGCACAGCTGTTGCTGCCAAAGACATGGGCATCTATGGGCCTTACCTACATCCCTCCTGCAAATCCCACGCTTGTTTCCCTACTGTCTTACCCTCTTTGTGACCCCTTTTCACCACTTTCCTGTCACCCCTTTTCTTTTCTTTCAAAGAAATTAGCGGTGTGCGCTTGTGTTAGCGGAGCTCACCGCCAGTCGCATCGTGAGCTCAGCAAGCAGCGCAGACCTGGTTTAAAGTGCTTAAAAGTGCCTTTATGGCACTCTGATTGACAGGTCCTGTACTCAGTTTGAAAGTTTGCTAAGAAAAATAAATTCCCACTGTCAGTCTCGAACCCAGGACCTTGGTAACATTAGTCTGTATGACCTACCACTAAGCCATGCCTGCTTTACAAGAACACAGTGCTAAAATAAATATAACATGTAATAGTAGGAATCAGTATAAAGGCAATATAGGAGATGTACTATCTAAAGCATGTCAGGTAGAGTTTTAATGGCCAAATTACTGGATTCCCATACTAGTTCAGTGTGAACAGAAACAGCCCTGCTACCTGTTAGCTTGTACATAATAATGTAAGGTAATGTACATATGTGAAGGTATGTATATCTACACATACATATATATAAATATATATTAATACATATGAAATATAGTCGTAGGTCTCAGTAGCCATACACACTCACTACAGGAAACAGTGAACATAATTGCAGCAACCTGAATCTGCAACACAGCCTGACCCCTGTGTGACCTACTTACCCTTCTAACTGCTTAAAGGTGGCCTCAGCACTTTGATTGACAAGTCCTGTACTCAGTTTGAAAGTTTGCAAAGTAAAAAAAAATTCCCACTGTCAGTCTCGAACCCAGGACCTTGGTAACATTAGTCTATATGACCTACCACTAAGCCATGCCTGCTTCACAAGAACACAGTGCTAAAATAAATATAACATGTAATAGTAGGAATCAGTATAAAGGCAATATAGGAGATGTACTATCCAAAGCATGTCAGGTAGAGTTTTAATGGCCAAATTACTGGATTCCCATACTAGTTCAGTGTGAACAGAAACAGCCCTGCTACCTGTTAGCTTGTACATAGTAACGTAAGGTAATGTACATATGTGAAGGTATGTTTATCTACACATACATATATATAAATATATATTAATACATATGAAATATAGTTGTAGGTCTCAGTAGCCATACACACTCACTACAGGAAACAGTGAAGATATATGCAGCAACCAGAATCTGCAACAAAGCCTGGCTCCTGTGAGACCTACTAAGCCCTTTAACTGCTTAAAGGTGCCTCCAGCACTTTGATTGATAGGCCCTATACTCAACTCAAAAGCAGAATATGAGCATACTAGTAGGCCCTACCACAAGACCATTGTAACACTAGTCTGTATGACCTACCACTAAGCCATGACTCTCATACAGGTATATAGTGCTAAATAAGTGGGACATGTAATAGTAGGAATGAAGATAAAGGCAATATAGTATGTCTACTACCCAAAGCATGTCATGCAGACTTTTATAGTCCCAATTACTGGGTTCCCATTCTAGTGTAGTGTTAACAGAAACAGCCCTGCTAATTGTTAGCTTGTACCCAATAATGTCAGCTAATGTACATATATGAAAGTATGTATATGTACACAGATATATATATATTTATATAGCAATACATATGACATAAAGTTGTAGGTGTCAGTATGCATACACACTCACTATAGGGAACAGGCAAGATAAATGCAGCAACCTGAATCTACAACACAGCATGAAGCATGGTAGATGTACTAACCTTCACACTCACAAAACACTGTCAACAGCATACCAGCATGGTCCACGCCCTACAATCTGAAAGGGCAACGCCTATCTCACATACCCTTTTATAGCAGTGTCCTGAAATCACAGTGAGACATGCAATCAGTACACACCCAGCTGCATGCAATTAGCAAATGCTGCCTTACAATTGGTGCAGAGGCCATCACATGGACCTATGCAGATACCTACAAAAGCAATGAGTACCCACACTACACTCATGCAATACATTCATTGCACAAAACCGACAGAAAGAGAGAGAGAGACAGAGAGAGAACAAAACAGAAATAAAGACAGCCAGCAGCAAAACCAGCAGCAGCAGCAGCAAACTTCAAGCAGCACCAGTGACACACCAACAGCTGCCACAAACACAGGTAATGCAAAGTAGCAGGTTAATCCTGTGTATACTGTGACACCTCCAAATGTATCATAGTTCACTATCTATAGGTATGTCCATGAGATAGGTTGTGTGTAGATAGTCATGAAATATAAACATATGTAATATTGTTGTACATGTGGGCCATAACTAACACTTCCATAGCTTAGAACACAAGGCCAGTTGTGCATATGATGCAGTAGTTCCCACGGTCAGTAGAGGTTCCTCCTCATTGGTGTGGGACCACTGTGTATGTATGGCACTGTTCAGGTACATATCCTGTAGTATGGCCAGGGATTAATATCAGTCTGTCATGTGGTGCTATGTCCTCCAGGGGTGAATGTAGCACACATCCAGGGATACCATTTCGTAACAGTGATGATATGTGTTCTGCAATGATGAGGGTGGCTCTCACCTGGACATGTGAGAGGATAGGGAGGTTACAGTCATCTGGGATAACTAATAACACGTGTGTAGGACAATGGGGGTACCTGCACCTAAACTGTCTGCAACAATGTTGGCAATATCTGTGCATTTGGTGAATGTGAAGCATCTTAACACTGCAGACAACAGATGCCTTCCGTCATGTGAATCTGCCCTGTGCTGCAGTAGCCTCCTACTATTGTTATACAATATGCCTGTATCTGTAGTCCACTGGACAGGATTAATAAGTGGTGTGCAGTTGTTCTGGGTTAGATAACTGTGTGCACAGTACATGCAGTATGTGGGATGTCTGTGGTAAGCATATGCAAAGGTGCTGGCAGTGTGTGTTGTGGCTTCCACTGGCCCAGTGGGCTGCATGGATAGCATCACTGTCATAACTACTGAATAACTGTGTAATAACATGCATACATAGCAAGGTAGTGTACTGTGCTTGTGGTGTTGTTCAGATATGTATATCCAGGCTGAGTAATGTGTGTCCACATCACAGGGTTGGATGGCAGCACACATCCAGTATGTATGGATGAACACCCAGAATGTGTCAGACGTGTCACCTGTGCAGGCGTATCTGGCCATTACCTGTGCATCCCCCACAACACACACACATGCAACATATGGCAGAAGTACTATAGCAGTACACACATGTTCATAGGTTCATACTAGGCTATCTGCCCGAGGGCATTTACAAGCCTAGCCCATCGTTTTGTGGCTTACGCCACCCCTTTAGTATGGGGAACCATACCCATTATTTTGCTGTGCCTCTGTCGAGCAGTGACACTGAGGTAATCCCTGGGTATATCTGCGATCTCCCATCCATTGGTCAAGATTTCTCTTGAACAAGGCCAGCGAGGTACTCTGCCTCACATATACCGTGATTTTGTTCCACAGCAAAGGGAGTCTTTGGGTGATGAATCTATCCTTCCAGCATGTCCTATTAATAGCCGTGTCGAGGTTTAAGTCCCCCGCCCTTGTGACTCTGATGGATCTAGATTCTTTTAGGTGAAGCATATTCATCAAATCTGGGTTTGACATGGCCTTGTATGTTGGGCAAAGGTCACCTCTGAGCAAGCGGTAAGCGACTGAATAGAACATACATGGACATGCTGGAGGGGCAAATTCCTAACTGAGAGGCTCCCTTCACTCTGTAATGAGCTCGAACAGTTGAGAATGAACAGTTCATAGGTTCATACTAGGCTATTTGCCCTAGGGCATTGGTAAGCCTAGTAGAATGTGTTTGTCTTTTGCCACCCAATCACAAGTTATGCTGCTATGCCCTTGTCCGACTGTAGTATACTGTGCCTCTGTCTAACAGCGACATAGAAGTGATACCTGGGGTACAACTATGATCTCCATCCACTCATTCAGATTCCTATGGAAGAGAGTCAATGAGGGACTCTGCCTAACCAGTAGTGTGAGCTCATTACAGAGTGAAGGGAGCCTCTCGGTTAGGAATATGCCCCTCCAGCATGTCCATGTATGTCAGTGCTGAGGTCCAGCTCTCCTGAGCATGTGGCTGTATGGGACTCTGATTGCCTGAGGTGCATCACGTTCATTACTGCTAGGTAGGACATGGCTGTATATGGCATGCACAGATTGCCTCTGAACAGGCAGTATGCCACTGAGTCCAGCTGGATTCACTTTACCTGGGCAGCATATGACATCTGTGTGAGCCATTGCATCCCTTGATGATGTACTGTTGTCCTGTACCAGTTGCTGTAGGTGTCTGGTTAGGTACATCCCAAAAGGTGCATTGTACGCAATTATAGGCCTGATGATGGATGAGTACAGAGGCACAATGACCTCCCCTGCCATACATGTGAATCAGTCATGATTAGCTGGGCTATATAACATGTCTGTCAATCCACGTTGGCCATGTGGTAGACAAATGACAGACCACTACCATGTTTCTTCCCCAGGTCCCCAACTACGTCTTCTGTACTCAATGGCCTAACACCTATGTTGTACTGTGCCACCAATGTGGAGGCGTGGGAATCTGCATTGAATACTGATACTCCCTCTCCCTTGTTCAAGTGTTGTGGCCGACAAGAATGGTAACAGCTATAACGTGGTAGTACTGGTGTGCTCCTGTGAAACCTGAAACAGGTTCATGTTACTGCACAGATATCGATGTCCAGAATGCTAGGTAGGGTTTTGGGTGCGTGCATCCTTGGGTCTAGACGTCCAGTGTTGAGTAGCATCACTCTTACTTCCTCATCCTTTGTAATACAAATGGATGTGGGTTTGCCTTATGAGCCTTGCCTAATACAGGCACTATGGGTGTAGCAGGAGGCTCCGCCAAATGTCAATAGGACTGTGGTGACAGGTGCAAGCTGTCCCTAGCAAAGCATACCACCCCAAGATGGCAGGCATTGGCACACCTGTGAATGACACCAGTATGTCAGTCAATTGTTGGAAGGGATCATCGTGCCTTGATATTGTGGCATTGTTCTAGGTGAGGGTAGGATGCTACTCAAGGTCAGGGTCAAACTGTCTCGGGCTACGTGCTCAGAGAGCTCTGTAATGTCTCATGCCATGTAGTCCAGGGAGGAATGTGTCAGGCCATTCACAGCAGCATGGACATTGACTGAGTCATACCTGTACCTGCCTTGGGGTTACCTGACTGTTTGTGTTATGTGGCAGGTCATAGTGCCTGACAGGCTGCACACCGTGACCCTCACCTCGTTAAGCCTGGTGAACATGATGTGAGTGTGCCTGATGATAGAGGCACCTAGTACAGGTGTATGAGGTGTGTTGTTAACTGTTAATGGCTGTGAGTGTTCAGCACATTGGCTTTGTGTGATATGTGTTGCACATGTTCGTTTATGTGGTAGTGGTTGCCTGGATGTCTGGTTAGGAGGTCTCTGCTGCATAGGCAGAGCTGTGGTCTGAGCCTACAAGTATGATCATGTGTGATCATGTGTTAGGTCCGCTGTTGTGGTAGGTCTACGTGAGACTGGAAGTGTAGTGAGTGATCCCCTTTGCCACGTGACTGGTTATGGCGGTATTGATTAGACAGAGCCTAGCCTCCAGTCTGGTATATGGTTGCATCACTCACATGAGTTTGAATTTGTTGTTAGGAGGAGGGGGTTGTCTGTGTACATGCATCTGTTCTAACATTGTCTCTGGAGTACCACACTCACCAGCTGGACTGGGGAGGGAACTGACAACTGACCTCTGGACATGCTAAAATACTATTGTGAACTCTGTAATCACTAATGATTGAAAACAAGGTCCAGTGGGGAGTGAGGGTGTACTGACATTACCTACAACTGCTGACTGATATAAAAGCGTCAGTGAGCAAATGCCAGGTAACCTAAGTACAATGTGTCACAATGAAGTAAATGCAACAATGACAAGCAGTCACTTGCTGTCATGTGTAACATGGAAGTACGTACAGTAAGCAATGCAGATAACAGTAGTGAGTCACAGATGTGTTGCAAAGATGTGTACTATGTGGAAGTAGCATACGAGTGAAATAACAAGCTAACAGATAACAAGCATATAAACAAAGGTAGATGCAGGAGGCCTGGATGTAGTGTTTGCTACAACAAACAAGGTGTAGCAATGTCAGTAAGATACAGCTCAGATATGCAGGCACTATAAACCTGAAACCAGATGTCCCCAGCTATGAATGGCAGAGTACAGCCTATTGTCACACATGAGTGCAGACCACAAACCTCGTTAATGTTAAATAACTGGCCTGAAGGCCAACTGTCCATACCAGAAGTAATACACTTGTACACTGGGCCCACAATCAGCAGTTCCCAACTTCAATGGATGAAAGATATGTGTCCTGCCACCACAGTGCTTGCCACCAACCTACCTAATGTAAAACAACTGGTCTGAAGGCCAAGTACTTAGTACAAATGACATAGAATGATAGCTATACTGTAATCAGGTTTTAACCAATCAGTAATAAGTAGAAGTTAACACTCCCTGTATAGAATGTGCACCATGTATTGTTGAGATACTATGCTGATAACCTGTTTGTGTACCTTTCCAGATAGACATGGCACCTAAAAGGAATCCTGCCTACTCTGCTGCAGAGGATGACGTGATCCACCAGAGCCTGGTGCGTGACTATGCCATCCTGTTCTCACGCACCACCCAGAATCAGCAGGAGAGGTCTGCACTGTGGCAAAACCTTGTTAGCAGGATAAATGATGTTGGCACGCATGATAGGACATATGAGCAGGTGAGACATCACTGCAGTGATTTGATAAGAAATGTCCGCCAGCGTGCTGCAGATATCCGCAGGCAACAGGCTGCCACAGGTGGGGAGTGGCCACACATCCCCCCCTCACCAGACAGGAGGGGCTACTGCTAAGTGTTGTGGATCCAGCCCCAGAACAACAGCAACCATCATGCATCCTGATGGAGGTTGGATCCACACAGCAGCAAGACAGCGAGCGTGCAGGTAAGATGCCATATTCATTTATTGTTATTACTTTTACATTTGTTGACCCAGATAGTCTAGCTGGATATAAGTTAATTTTCAGTAGAGGCCTGTGGAGAAAAGCTCCACACATAACGTAATAAAGGCAGACAGACAAGTTGTCAATACAGACAGCCAACATAATAGAATTGTACACCAGCCTGTTAATTAAATCAACATACATGTAAGGAAGTCAAACAGTTTAGAGTCATACACAATGTACCGTTGGTTTCAAAGCAATCCTACCTAAAGCATAATGGTTATGCAATAAGGCAAAAGCCATATACATAATAGTTAGGGCTCAGAAGGGTAGAGAAGTAGAAGGAGTATGACAGATACAATGATATGGAAGAGGCAGGAGTCAAGAAGGGAAGTGAGGAAAAGAAGGAAGACAGTCAAGAGGAGGTGGGAGGGATGGGAGAAGTAGGTCAGAGCATAGAAGGACATCAAGGTGAAAGAAACAGGGTAGAAGCTAGTTTCTATGCACAATGAGGGGTTAAAGGTGAAGAGAGGGTAGGGAGAGGGAAGTTAGCCTGGACTCCAAGAAGAACAAAGCCAGTGGTTTTGGAAGTACAGTTTGAGTTGACGTTTGAAGAGAGGTAAGGGTGAGATTAGAGTTAACTCCTGGTATGTACATATGACTGTTCTGTACGCTGTTACTTCATGCACGCATAAGGTGTGCATGTGGTATGTATCTGTCATCATGATATATATACAGACATGATGTGCAGCTGATGTGTATAAGGGAACTAGTGTACTACTGTACTGTATCATGTGCAAAACGAATGGCACACATGTGCCCACTGACATTACTCTCTTCACACTTCCAGGTCCCTCCCATGTAGCAATGAGGCAGGCCATACATGCTGGTGAGTCTTTTAAAATTATCTGTAAAACAATTTATAAAACTAGGAAGAGTAGTGTAACTCTGTAGTAGACATGCTGGTGACTGTGTTCACAATAACTGTAATTGACAGGTAGTAAATTGAGTAGTTTAACACGGTACTGATGTGTGTGTTTACTGTGGGGTGTGCATGTGTGCAAGTGTGCCTGTGCCCAAGTGTGCATGTGTGTTAGTGTCCATGAGTGCATGTGTCCATTTCTGAATGTGTGCATTAGTATTGAAGTGCATCTCTTTCAAATATGTATTGAGACTGTAATCTGTGTTCCATGTTTTCCTCCCGTAGGTTCTGGTGCTGCTCTGGTGACCTGCAGCAGGGAACCTGAATCTTGTGCCCCAGGTACTGATGATGATGAAATGTCTGTAATGGTGCAGGAAGGTGTGTCTGGGTCCGCCATTGGTCAGCCAATTGACAGTACACAGCTTTCAACCCGTCAATGCGCACAGTCATCCTGCCGTTACATCCTTTGTCACCATTGTCCCTAGGTGATGGACAGTCAGCAGTGGGCATAGATCAGGGTAATGTGGTACCTGTGGTACATGCATCCTCACAAGGCAGCCATGTGCAGAGGCCTCCAATGGTACCACGCAGACAGTCGCCCATGGGTTCTCGTGGGGGCATCCGTGGCGTACTGCCTCTGGCCGACGTGCCCAAGGAGGTATGTCAACCTCCACTATGTTTAGAACTGTCATGCAGGCACAGGCACGTATGGAAAGGTACACCAGACAGGGTCTGAGGGAGCTGAGAGCATGTCGCATAGCCATGACAGACGGCATGCATGATGTTGCGAATGCTATCCGTAACTTCACAGATGTCGTTGACAGACGTTGTGGGGGCATAGAACAGCTGCTCCACAACCAGATGTCCATGGGCCAGGGCGATGGTGTGCGTTTGCGGCGTCGACGTGGCCGTATGCCAGCAAGAGCACCAGCTGGCAGTGGCCGCGGACGACAACGGGCCCACTCACATGCCTCAAGTGCCAGCACCAGCCCCAGCAATGCTGGGTCTGTGCTGTCATCCAGACGCCCCAGGAGACCACGTGCACGTGGCTCTGGACAGTCCCAACAGGGAACTGTGTCCAGTCAACACACCCCTGCTTCCGATGACAGTACCCAGTCTGGGTTAGTACCGGATACGGCCCGTAGCACCCCTGCCAGGCACAGGTACCATGTCCGTGCCCACAGACACTGATCTGGATGACCTGACAGGTGCAGTCTGTGGCTGTCCACAAAACCCTGTACATGGCAGCCATTATGTGGGACTGTGTGCGTGCTTACACACATGCAGAAACCTGGAAACCTAACACCTAGGGCAAACACATACACACACACACTGCACCAACAACGGTCCACCCTGTACTGCTGCCCCTCACAAACACACATACACACACATGTCAATTGGTGTTACCAGTGGCCAGCTTGGGCATACCTAACCCACATCCTGTGCATATGATGACACTGTGCCACCTCCTGCATACTACATCGGTGCAGGTAAAGGTAAACACGTTGCTGATGCACAGGGTGACTACATAGATGTGTATAAGTAGTAACATGTTGGTAACTGTTGACTGTTGCAGTATAAATGTGTGTATATCCCAGCAGTCCTGCTGCAGTAACTGTATGAATGTCCTCAATTGTTATCTGCACCCATACTACTTAACAAAGTGTACCAGCTGCACACCATCACATGCTAACATTGACTATGGCAATGCGCATCTTGTGCTGTTATGTAGATTCAGCTACATGTATCTGTTCTGTCACACATGCATTTATACACACCCTGCTACCCACACACATGCACACGCTCACCTGCCATTCCCATTATTTATCACCCTACATGAGTAGCTGTTGATACCTGACAGGTACACATTTCAGAAGTGCACTATGTTGTTTACTACTGGCATCCCCTTCTCTACCTGTACTCACAGGGTTCAGGCAACCTCATCAGTTGGAAGATGTAATGTGCATCAGGTACTGTAGTACCCTGATTGCCACAGCAAACATGTTTCCCATACGGAAATGCACACACAGACACATCCCACATCCACACACTTGCCACATTCAGGCTTCAGAACACTATCTAGGTATATTCGGTACATGTGCGTGTTACAGTAGCATGTAACACTATACTGAGTACTGGCAGTTAGTTGTCTGTTGTCATGTTGTCTGTATAGAATAAAAGAATTGTTTGATTATCCTACTCCGTTTTGTGGACATTACTTGAAGAAGTGTTACCTTACATGTGTTATCAGTACCACCACCTTCTGTTTTGTAGTTTTGTTTGTATAGGGTGCTATCAACATCACTGCTTGTTAAGGGTAATGACCACCCTGCAGTGCATAGCCCCATGTGGCAAAAGCCACATCCCACCCCATCATTGTGCACACACACTAACCCCACCAACAGTAAAACACATACTTTCCATTTGCAAGATTCAAACCCATACCTAACTGTGCAATGACAGTAGAAACAGACACATTAGCAGAGTGTGCTATTTGCAGTAGTTGGAGAAATCTTTACTAATGCTGTACTTAGAGGGTGCTGACATCATCTGTGTGTAGGAGGAGGGATGTGCACCCTGTAGTGTGTTCTCCCAGTTGGCAAAGGCAGTTAACCCTCCCAGCATAGTGCACACACATAAACCACACTCATACTAACACACATACATTCCCTTTGCAGGATTCAAACCCCTACCTAACTACGTTATGACACTGAAGAAAGACGCATTAGCAGAGCGCGCTATGCAAATTACTTGAGGACTTTACTACAGGTGATATAGTTATACAGTCCTGACATCATCACTGTTTCAAAGGGGATCTGCATCCTGTACCATACTGTCACGGTTGCTAATAGGGACATTTCCACACACACACATCGATGTGTTGGAGGTTTGCATATGTGGGGATCCAGAACTCCAGTGTGATTAGTATATGGTTTGATTGCAACAATGAGGGATATACTCCCAGTGGTGAGCAGTTTGTACTCATGTTTGTAAAGATCAGCTCTACTATATCTGCCCCTCTTGTGGGAAGGTTGGTTACCTGTTCCATAGCCAAAGAATGTCCGATCAATGGGAACCTTAGAGCTTGGGTATTGTGGCTTGTGTAATGTTCACAGTCTATGTTTGGGTAGCTGGCATCACCCAGTATGATGGTGTTTGCAGAGTAATCTAAACTCTCCTGTGTCAGCATGAAGGCTGTGTGGGAGTCCTGAGTTTGAGAGGGTGCTGTAAGAGCTCCTCTGTGTCTCTTTCCATGTGGTCCAGGGAGGTACGTCCCAACAGGTAGCTGACTGTGACCCTCCCATTGCTCTGTCTGGAGGGCGGCACGTCTGTCAACAGCTCATGTCAAGCAAGTGCACACCCCTCATAAATGATGTGGAAACCTTCAAAGGCCCAAGGCCTGTTGAAAATATGGACCAGACTGCAGATACCTGTATAGAGTCATTCTGTGGACACATTCAGGAATGCATGGATCATGAAGCCACATATGAAAGCATGACCCAATTCTCCAAAGGCAGATGTCCTGGGCGCCAGACACCAGCCATAAACACACTATACAATAGAAGGATGGTGCCACTACATGATACAACAACCTCCCAAAATGTGAAGGCACCACTGATGAGTATTGGATGACAACTACAGGCACCCATATGATTGTCTAAGGCCATCTTTGAGAGAGGATTCCACAAGCCACTGAGGATAATCACAAGGCTGCCTGTAGTTATGTTAGTAACCTGAGTGGTACTACCCAGATATGCTCAGAGGTAATACAATATGTCACACAAAATATAAAACACACAGACATTGCCATCATCCTAGTGGACAGGTTCAATGCTGCCTTCTCTCGCCACCACACCAAAAGGGAACATATGTCTCGCAGCACAGTGCTTCCCCCCCTGACATCACAGATGCCCAGGTAAGAGATGCCCTTCCCAAAGCAATAAACACTGCATCAATGGGACCAGACAGTGTCCCAGGCTGTGTCCTACATGAACCACAAGAAGAGCTACACCCAGACATAACACCACTGTTCAATCCCAGCCTTAATACACGATATGTGGCCAGAGAGTGGCATACAGCAAAAGTGGTCCCTCAACATGCAGGTGGTGCTGTCACGGATCCTGGACACTACTCGCCCCATATGTCTGACTAGCTTTGTCTGCAAAGCTATGGCAAGGATCATCATGAACCTCACATATCTAGATATTGTGGACCTACAGACATGTCACCATACACAGTTTGGCTTTGTCAATGGCAAATCCTGCCTATCAAACCTGTTTGCTTTGTTTGAAACAGTCACCAAGGCCACTGTCAAGGGGTAGGAGGTCCACACAGCCTACCTGGACCTTGCATAAGCCTTGGATACAATACCCCACTTGTGCATTCTAGGGAAGCTCACCAGTGTACATATTAACCCCTATGTCACTATGGGTATTGCACAGTGGCTCAAGGGCAGAACACACATGGTAGAATTGCTGGAGCCATGTCAGCCTCCAACCTGGTACAAGTGGTGTCCCACAAGGCACAGCCATAGGAGCTGTCATGTTCATTATATACTTGTCATAGGTACAGGCCAACATGGAAGTACTGTGGCTCAGCAAGTCGCAGGTGACTGCAGACCGAACACCATAATCAACTCAACAGCTAACACACGCATCCTCCAAATGGGACTCTTGCAAACACACGACTTGTGCCACAGCCATGGCCTCAACGTGAATGACAGAAAGAGTATAGTCATCCCCTTTGTCAAACACTAAGTGACCACAATGTACCACATATGTGTTAATCCAGTAAGTGCAGACCCTTGGGGTACGCAGGTTGATAGCATTCTACCATTTGACAAGAACATGGACAAAGTGGTTAGGTAAGCATGTTATATGGGCCACATCATCATGGGATCCACATGTAGGCCAGGGGAGGACATTGTGCCCCTTTACTCATCCCTCATCATGCCCATAATTGACTATGATGAACCTGTCGGCATGCACCTTACCAGACACCTGCAGCAACTGGGGCTACCACATATGTACCTCGACAAGGGGATCAAAGTGCTCAAACAGATGCCACATACTGACTGGTTAAAGTAGCAGCAGCTCTACTCAGTGACATACTGCCTCTTCATAGGCAATCTGTGCCTGACATAGAAGGCCAGGTCATACCCTCACGTAATGGCCATGCTGCATCTCAGAATATCCAGATCCCACCAGGATACACGCTGGAAATACTTGAACCTCAGGAGTGATATACATAGGACATGGTGGAGGGGCACATTCACAACTCAGAGGCCCCTTCATTCCTGATTATTATCCCAATAGAGGTTAGGCGGACTGACTCAGTGACTATCTTCAAGAGCGATATTAATGACTGGATGTGACATTGTAGGGTTACCCTGGGTATCACTTATGTGTCACTGTGAGAAAGAGGCACAGTATACTAACCTTGGAAAAGGGCATAGCAAGACAGATTCACAATGCATGTTGAAAGGCACGCACATTCTGGCTAGGTGGATACATGCCCTGGGCAGATATCCCTGTACGAACCTATGGACCTATGTCTCTTTTCACCATTGGCCCTATGTGCTGTCAATCACCAATGTAATCTCAATACTCCGGTAGCATGTGCAAAGGTCAGTTGTCAGTCACCTCTATGGTACAGTTGTGGAATATGTGTGTCATGTAGTAATGTCACAGCTGCCACATGTACACAGTCAACCCTATCCCCTACCCATTGATGTACATCACATGTATGAGATGGAAACACATGGCCAAACTGTAACAACAACATACAAGTCAGTCAGATGCATGGACACATGACTCAGTCATTGTCCATGCCACCACAGCTGATGTGGGATGTCGCTCACTGGGATACGTGATAGGGAACATGGAAGGGATCACTGAGCAAGTGACACAGGCTGGTAGACCCCTGACCTTGGTTGGCATCAGACCCTCACCAGGGATTCCGACAAATTAATGAATGCTAATGAATAAGTGTAGCTACAACACCCTAGCTGAATGGTTCTTAGCATGCAGTCACTGCATTGCTATGGAATACTGTCTTACCACTCCCACAACAGGTGAGAACATGCAGCTCCTGTACATTAACAACATGTAGACTTTATGCCCCAGACCAGGTGTGCATCCCTCACTACTAGGCTGATAGCATCTACATCTCACACTGTATATACACATCCCACATGCAGCATCTGCACAGAAGACCACGGTCATAATGTTACCCTGTGCAAATACCATGTATTCACATGTGGCAGGCATCACACATGGTAACTATTGAAAGTCACAGGTACATATGTGTATTTGGCACACATACAGCATGTGTTCATTGCCATAACCGTGTAATCAATGTCATGCATTATTGTGAGGGACAACCCACACACATGGGCATTCTGTGTGTGCACAACACACATGGCATGTCTGTAATCAAAAGCCATACATAATTGTGATATCGTTTAGAAAGGGGTATGTGCATCCTGTAGTGTGTTTTCACAGTTGCCAAAAGGGATATATCAATCATACACACTTACCCCCCTTCACACACACTTGCCACCTGCTGGATTCAAACCCCTACCTAGCTATGTTAAGACACTACAGACGGACGCATTAGAACAGCGCGCTATTTGCATTACTGGGGAATTTCCTTTCCCCTGATATACTTATAGGGTGCTGACATCATCAGAGTTTAGAAAGTGGAATGATCATCCTGTGGTGTGTTTTCCCAGTTGCCAAAAGGGATGTTTCTTTCATACACACTTACACTACTTGCCACCTGCTGGATTCAAACCCCTACCTAACTATGTTAAGACACTACAGACAGACGCATTAGCACAGCGCGCTATTCGCATTACTGGGGAATTTCCTTTCCCCTGATATACTTATAGGGTGCTGACATCATCAGAATTTAGAAAGTGGAATGATCATCCTGTGGTGTGTTTTCCCAGTTGCCAAAAGGGATGTTTCTTTCATACACACTTAACCCCCTTCACACACACTTGCCACCTGCTGGATTCAAACCCCTACTTAACTATGTTAAGACACTACAGACGGACGCATTAGCACAGCGCGCTATTCGCATTACTGGGGAATTTCCTTTCCCCTGATATACTTATAGAGTGCTGACATCATCAGAGTTTAGAAAGTGGAATGATCATCCTGTGGTGTGTTTTCCCAGTTGCCAAAAGGGATGTTTCTTTCATACACACTTACACCCCTTCACACACACTTGCCACCTGCTGGATTCAAACCCCTACCTAACTATGTTAAGACACTACAGACGGACGCATTAGCACAGTGTGCTATTCGCATTACTGAGGAATTTCCTTTCCCCTGATATACTTATAGGGTGCTGACATCATCAGAGTTTAGAAAGTGGAATGATCATCCTGTGGTGTGTTTTCCCAGTTGCCAAAAGGGATGTTTCTTTCATACACACACACTTACCCCCCTTCACACACACTTGCCACCTGCTGGATTCAAACCCCTACCTAACTATGTTATGACACTAGAGACGGACGCATTAGCACAGTGCGCTATTTGCATTACTGGGGAATTTCCTTTCCCCTGATATACTTATAGGGTGCTGACATCATTAGAGTTTAGAAAGTGGAATGATCATCCTGTGGTGTGTTTTCCCAGTTGCCAAAAGGGATGTTTCTTTCATACACACTTACCCCCTTCACACACACTTGCCACCTGCTGGATTCAAACCCCTACCTAACTATGTTATGACACTACAGACAGACGCATTAGCACAGCGCGCTATTCGGATTACTGAGAGAATCCTTTTCTCCAATATACTTATAGGGTGCTTACATGATCAGTGTCTAGAAAGGGGATGAGCATCCTCTGGTGTGTTTTCACATTAGCTAGGGGTTACTTTAGGACCAAGTGTGTGAGCATGCCCAGTTCAGCCTTCCCATGGCATGTTGTGTGAAAGATGTCTCATTTATCTAAGTGTGTGAGCATGCCCAGTGTGGGCTTTACATATGTTGAACTCTGCAGCCCATCACATTTGTGGATGAGTGTGACCTTCAACAAATACCTGCAGTTTATGGTTGTGTGTTCTGTGCCATGTTGTGTAGTTACCGTCCGAATGCTTTTGTGTGAACAAAACAGGGAGTATACTGTGCCTGCAGGTTTTGCATGGGATACTTTGCACACAATTGTCAACATCTGTTCATACTGACCTAACACTGTAGCACTGTCTAGTGTAGTGTTTCAGTACTTTCACTGTGGTGGTCAGTATCCTGGGCTTTAGTCCTATCACTGCTTTACATTTCCATAGTGTGCACAACAGCCTGGTTAGGGTCCAGTTGTGCACATCTGCACAAAGGCAGTGCCTCTACAGACCCTGTTAATTGCTGCCCCATAAGCTTAACAAGTGTAGTCTGCAAATCTATGGAGAGGATCATAATTGAGCTCATAAACAAAGATATAGGGGACATGCAGACATTGTACCCATCCCATTTTGGCTTGGTCAGGGGCAGATCATGCCTTTTGTACTGGGTTGACATCTTCAAATTGGTCACTTAGGCCATTGTTGGGGAAAGGCAGTCCATACAGCCTACCTTGGCCTTGCAAACACTTTCAAAACAATACCCCACTCAGGTATTGTGGAAAACCCTAACAACTGAAATGTAAACCCATATGTCACAAGATGGGTTGCAAACTGGCTTAAGGACAGGACCCACAGGGTTAGAGTTGCTGGCACTATGTTAGACTCCAGGCTGGTCACAGGTGGTGTCACACAGGGCTCAGTCCTTGGCCCCCATTGTTTGTCATGTACTTCCCAGAAGTACAGGCCAACATGGGAGGACTTTGGATGACAATGTTAGCAGATGACTGCACACTGGGCACCATAGTGGACAGTGCATCACACACAGATATCCTTCAGAAGGGACTCAAAGTAACTGATAGCTGGTGCCAGGGCCATGGCCTGAAGTCAGAGTGCACAACATGTGTAGACATACCCTTCAGGAAAAGCAAGGTGACTCCAAGCTACCATATAGGTGGCAATCCTCTAAGCACAGGGGAGGTTATCATGGACCTGGGGACCCAGGTTAACAGTCGCCATTCTTCTGAGACTCACATTGCTAAAGTGGCTAGGAAGAACTTCTACATTGTCCACCTGATCAGGATGGGATTCACATCCAGATCTAGTGGGTCATTGTTCCCCTGTACTCTTCACTTATCAGACCGGTGATCGAGTCGAATGCCCTATTCTGGCTGTATCTCACCCAACATCTGCAGCAATTGGAGACACCCTGACTGTCCCCCACCTAAAGGATCAAGGAACCCCAACAGCTGTCATATGCTGCCAGATTGAAGACACTCACACTCTATTCACTCACATACCGTCTGCTTAGAGGTGACATGTGCCTGACATGCGAGGCCATGTCCAAACAGAGATTAATGGACATGCTCCACCTCAGACTCAGAAGATCCACCTGAACCACTAGTGCAGGTGACTTACACCTTAGCAGGGATGTATGTTGGACATGTTGGAGGGATGGAGTTATCACTCAGAGACTCCCTATGCTGTGGAATACAATCCTGGTCCATTTGAGGCAGAGCACCTTGCTGGCTGTGTTCAAGAGGTATCTTGACCTAATGCTAGTCGGAGAATGTGTTTGTCCATCAACACATTGTAAGCGTAGTTTGACATGTCATATGTCTTGTTTAGTATACTGCGCCTCTGTCTACCTGTGACATAACATTGATACCCAGGGTAAACCTCCCATCTCCCATCCACTCATTAGGATTCCTGTTGAGGGGACTCAACCAGTGTCTCTATGGACAACCTGTACTGGTAGTTTACTCATGTGTGGGGTGGCTTCTGTGTTTTGGATAATGCAGTACAGCCTGTCCTATATATGTCAGTGCTAGGGTTCAGGTCCCTCATGTGCATAGCTCCCTGCCATTCAGATTGTACAAGGTGCAGCATGTGCATTGATTCCAGCTTGGACATGGCTTTCTACATCAGGTACAGCTTGCATCTGGGTGGACAGCATGGCAGTGTGTGGAGCTGCACTCTGTTTAATCAGACTACACATTACATGTGTTCCAGCTCTGTCATACTCCTGGTGAGGTACTGTTGTGGACTTTACAGGTGCTGGATGTGTGTGCATGAGGTACACCCACAGGGGCTGTTGTGGTAATTTCTAATGCTGATGAAAGATAACTGCAGAACCAGAATGACCTCCCTTAGCTAGATGTCAGACAGCATGGACCATACAATCACAACTGAAAACAGGACCCTCTCCACAAAGGGAAAGTGTCCTGTCTGGTGGACCCCAGCCATAAACAAACTGTATGACAGATGAGGGTTACTAATGCAAGACAGAGCTACATCTCCAAAAGGGAAGACAGCTGTGATCAGCACTAGTAGAAAGCTACATTATCTCATAAAGACATGCAAGGTCAACTTGGGGACATAAATCACCAAAGACAATGAAGGTAACCACACTGCTTTCTTCAGTTATGTCAGACACCTGGTTGTGAACCCTCGGATATGCTCAGAGTTGGTACACAACAACATATATTCCAGTGACCTGACAGATATTGGCAACATTCCGGCGGACAGCTTCAGTGCGATTTACCCCTCCCTCACCCCCAAAACAAGATAGTTATCACTGCTGTATGTAACCTCACTGTCATCTTGGATGTCCATGTGAGAGCCACACTCAGCAAAGACAAGTACACAGCATCCATGGGACCTGCTGGTATCTCCAGTTGCATGCTATGTGAACTCCAGAAGGGGCTGGACCCATATATACAACTGCTATTTAACCTTAGTCTTGCTACAGGATATGTACCTGAACACTGGCATACGGCAACAGTGGTCCCACTCCACAAGGGGATGCCTCCACAGACCATGGCAACTACCACCACACAGGCTTAACCAGCCTTGTCTGCAAAGATATGGGAGGAGTCATGGAGCTCTTACACAGGCACATTACTGACCTACGGACCCTTGTTCCCACCTAGTTCAGCTTTGTACAGGGCAGATCCTGCCTTTTGCACCTTTGCACCCGAAAAGTACCTACCATGAAGATCAGGGTTCTTCAACACATGTCATATGCTTCCAGAATAGAGGAAGTCCAGCTTTGTTCAGTGTCATACCGCATACTTACAGGTGACCTATGCCTGACATACAAGACCATGTCCAATCAGGATTTGGTGGACATACTCCACTGCAAGCAATCCAAATCCACCAGAGCCATGAGAGCTGAGTATTTGAACCTCAGCACATACATGTATAGGACATGCTGGAGGGACAGAGTCATAACTCAGAGGCATCTCACACTCTAGCAGAGTATCCCAGTTCATGTTTGACAGAGTCCCTCACTGACTCTCTTCAGGAGACATCTGGACAACTGCATATGAGACGGAAGCACAGACTAGACAGAGACACAGTCATGTTATTCAATTACGTAAGGGGGTCATAATGTGTCACTACTAAGTCAGAGGCACAATATTCAGAATCTATTCTGTACACTTATTACCACTATAAGGGGTGGCAATAGCCACATCACTATGGCTAGGCTTATACATGCACTAGGGCAGATAGCCTAGTAGTACACTATGACACTATGAAACACCGGTGTATGTGTAGCTATTGTCAATCAAACAGTATGATGTGGCTTGGGGCCTTGATATCTCCCTGTATTCCAACATTGTTTTGTCTATTCCTTCTAGCATGTCTAGGGATCAGTTGCTAGTGTCCTCTCCTGCTCAGCTGGTGAACCTGGGAATATTGAGGCACTGTTACAGTTGCCTCATGTACACTGACAACCCTCTCCTTCTGCCATAAAACACACATACATGTGAGAGATGCAACTATATAGCCAAAGTGGAGGCTGAGCTCTCTCAACATAGGACTAGCAAGACCAGAGAGAGGGTGAAGGTAACCACACACACATCTTTAATCCAGTCTCACATGGCACTGTCACAACTTAAGATCATACACATAGACACACAGAGACACTCGGAGGCTCTGATCAGAAGTCTACCAGAATGGCGGTGGCCACCACAGCAGACACTCACACAACTGCCTCCACAGGGCACAGCACATGCAACACATTGACCACAGAGTCGGTGTGCCAAACAGTCACAGCCCTTAAGGCCAAACACAGTGCCAGACACACTTGTCATAGGTGACTCCATAGTCAGACACACTGATGTCCCACTCACCAGATCAGGTACAGAGGAGGTCACAGTAAGCTGCCTATCGGGCACTGGAATCCACCACATAATGCAAGCACTCAGGTCACTAAACTGCAAGTACAGGTCTGACCCAGTCATAATCCATGCTGGTGTGAACGACCTGAGATGTACCTCCCTGGACTACATGGAAAGAGACATAGAGGATCCCTCTGATTATGTAGGCCAGGCAGGTATGACCCTGACCTTCGGCAGTATCCTACCTTCACCAAGTATGATGCCACATAAACAGAGACAAGATGATCAGCTGTAGTATTTTGCTTAGACTATGGTGTCAATGTCTGTCTGCCTGGGATGACAAGCTGGACAGGCCACGGTGATTTGCAAGGGACGGCTTGCACCTGTCACCCCTGGGCTTCCGGATTTCAGATGATGCTCTTGCCACCCCCATTGTGCCTTTTTTATGCAAGATTCAGATTCTACACCTACCACCCTAGAATACAGTAAAGGAAAGACACTAAGGGTAATGCTGCTCAATGCCCAAGGTCTCAACCTCAAGCTGCACACACTCTATGCCCTTCTCAGTATGTGCAACATTGATGTCTGTGCTGTGCCTGAAACCTGGTTCACAGCTTCTGACAGCACCCCGGCATTATCGGGTGTTACCTCATATCATGCATTCCGGCACCAGCATCCCGACAACACCAAGAAGGATGGTGGGTGTCCATATTCATCAAGGACACCCTCACCTCATGGTTGGTGGCAACACACGATGCATCGGAGACCATCCAGGTGCCAGTGACCGTAGGCAAGACTGCTCTGCAGTTTGTAGCATGTTACATGCCACCCGCTCAAACTCAGGTACCTCACACAGCTATCCTGCAAACACTGAAGGGGATAAATGTATCTCCAAACACCATCCTACTGGGTGATTCCAACTATCCACATATAGACTGGGATCACTAATCATGCCACAACACTCGAACACAAAGGTTCCAAGAGTTCATACACTGAAATGCCATGGAACAACTGGTCCCAATCCCCTCAAGTGGAGGCAACATACTAGAACACATCATCATGAACATGGGGTCACACTGTTCAACACCAGACATATACCCATCATTGGTGAGATCAGATCATGGACTACTCTCAGTGGGAGTCCACATCCCACCCACACCCCAGATGGGAAATGAAACAGTGAAGACCTTCTCAAATGCCGACTTCACATTTCTGAGGACTGGTGTGGTCTCTTTCAAGGCCCCCAGGCCAGCAGACACCATTACCCAAGCCACTGTATCACTTAGAAATGCCTTCTACCAGCACCTCCAGGACTGCATGGTTCAGGCAATCCCAAATAATAATGACTCTTTGTACCACAGGCAGGCATCCAGTCTGGTGGACCCTAGCCATAAACAAGCTGTACAACACAAGGAAGGAGATACTACAAGATAGAGCGTAATCCGTAGGGGGGAAGGGGAGACACCTCTGCTCATTGTGAGTAAAACACTGGGTTCCCCCATACAATCATCCGAGGCATGTTTTGAGAGTAAACCCACTCAGGACTCCAGGGACAATCATGAGGCCTTTTTTACCTATGTTTGAAACCTGGGAGGAAACTCCCAGATATGCTCAGACTTAGTTCAGAATAATGTTGATATCACTGCACCTACAGACATTGGCAACATACTGGCTGACAGGTTCAGTGCAGATTTCTCCCCTCCCCAACTGGGCGGTATGTACACCAGAGGATTGTAGCCCCCCAAACATCTCCACTGCTGAGGTGGGAACTGCTCAATCCAAGGCAGAAAACACTTTATCCATGGGACCAGATGGTGTCCCCAGTTGTGTGCTCCATGAACTCAATGAGTAATTACACCCGCAGTTAGGGCAGCTGTTTAATCTTAGCCTCACCTCAGGATATGTTCCCAAGGAGTGGCATACAGCAATGGTGGACCCACTTCACAAAGGAGGTGCCTCCACCAACCCCAGAAACTACCATCCCATCAGCTTGACAAGCCTGTTCTGCTAAGCTATGGAGAGGATCATAATGGGAATTCTAAATGAAGACATAGGGGACTTGCAGACATTGGATCCAATCCAGTTTGGCTTTGTCAAGGGCAGATCATGCCTTTTAAACTTGGTTGACTTTTTCAAAACACTCACCCAGGCCATTGACGTGGGCAAGGCAGTCCACACAGCCTACCTTGACCTGGCAAAGGCTTTCGACACAATACCCCACTCAGGTATCATTGAAAACATCACCAGCTTAATTGTGAACCCATACATCACAGCATGGGTTGCAAACTGGCTAAGTGACGGAACACACAGGGTCAAAGTTGCTGGTGCCAGTTCACACTCCAGAGCTGTCACAAGTGGTGTCCCACAGGGCTCAGTCCTGGGCCCACATTTGTTCAGTATCTACTTTTCAGAAGTACGAGCAAACACAGGAGGATTATGGCTGACAAAGTTTGAAGATGACTGCAAACTGGGAAGCATAGTTGGAAACCCATCTGACACAGACATCCTTCAGAAGGGTCTCATAGACACAGATAACTGGTGCCACGGCCATGGCCTTACATTAAACACTAAACAATGCATAGCCATACCCTTCAGGAAGAACAAGGTTACCACTACTTCCCATCTAGGTGGCAATCCTCTAAGCACAACGTAGGTTATCAGGGACCTGGGCACCCAGGTTGACAGTGACCTTTTGCTTGACACTCACATTGCCAGGGTAGTTTGGAAGGCCTTCTACATTAGCCACCTCATCATGCAGTGATTCACATCTAGATCAAGGGAGGTCATCGTTCCCCTGTACTCATCACACCAATGATTGCATACACTGCCCCATTGAGATTGGATGGGCCCACAAATTCCTCGACAGGAGGTGAAAGGGTCTCAAACATATTTCTTATGCTGCCCGACTGAAGGAATTCCAGCTGTATTCAGTCACTTACTGACTGCTCAGAGGTGACCTGTGCCTGACATACAAGGCTATGTCCAACCCAGAATTTATGAACATGCTTCACCTCAAGACCTCTACATCCATCAGAACTACAAGGGCAGGAGACCTAAACCTCAACACAGATATTAATAGGATGTGCTGGAGGGACAGATTCATCACCCAGAGAGTCCATATGCTGTGGAACAACATCCTGGTACATGTGGGGCTGAGCACCTCACTGGCTTTGTTCAAGTGAGATCTTGACCAATGGATGGGAGATTGCAGGTATAGCCCAGGGATAACCTCAGTATCACTGCTTGACAGAGGCACAGCAAAATAATGGGCATATTATCCATCAACTTGCAGGGGTGGCAGAAGCCACAAAACTCTGGGCTAGGCTTATTAATGCCCTAGGGCAGACAGCCTAGTATGAACCTACGGACATAGGCCTGGGGCAGTTCCTGCTATTAGGACAGTGGTCTGCAGCAGGCTATATAGTAGTAGTCGGTTTTAACCATTGGTTTTTGACCATGGCTATTCCATGTTGCTTCTTGTTGTGGTACAAACATGGGTGTGTGGTTATCCATGCTATTTATTGCTAGACACCCTCATTTTGTATCTTGTTCCATGTTTTTGCACATGTACATCACTGTATGACGTGCAGCTGTTTCCGCAGGGTCATATGCGTGGATATGGATGTTAGTTGGGGTCCTCAGGTGTGCATATTGTACATGATATTACATTACTTAACACATGGCATTCATGCCTCAGATGGTGCTGCAGGGCCACCTCTGTCGGATACACATACTACACTCCCTGTACATTTGGAAGCAGGTTGTGTCATGTTAGGCATCCCTGTTACTGTATGAGTGAGTCAGAGCGGGTATCAGTCCCAGTGTTCCTACTGACCAAGCGTATGTGCTATGCGTTGCCTCTTTGCCAAGGCCAGGGCATACTCGGCACGCCTCCTTCTGCCTACTGGGACAAGGTCAGGTTGTTCCTCCTCCGAGTCACCCCCTGCCTGTGGTGGCCTTGGCAATGGTGGGGATGTTTGGCCCAGCCCTGTGCTGGTCCTGCTGCAGCTGTTTCCGCAGGATCATATTATGTAGCATAGCACATATCATGATCATTTGGGTACTTGTAGTTGGTGTGTACTGCAAAGCTCCACCAGATGTGTCCAGACACCGGAACCGTGACTTGAGCAGCCCAAACACACGCTCTATGATATTACGTGTTTGTGCGTGTGCCTCATTATGGCGTTCCTGTTCAGGTGTGTGTGCATTTCTGATGGGTGTCATCAGCCACGACTCAAGTGCATAACCTGCATCCCCCACTAGGTGTCCGTGTGGGAAGTCCCCATTGGCAAATGATTGGTACAGCTGCGTCAGATGCCAGATGTGGGAATCATGGTAGCTCCCAGGGCAGCCAGCACACACATTCATTACTATGCCCTGGGCATCACACATGACCTGGCAGTTGATGGAGGGGTATCCCTTGCGGTTAATGTAGACTCTACCCCGCTCACCGGCTGGTGCTTTGATGCGTATGTGTGTGCAGTCTATTGCACCCAGCACCTCAGGGTATCCCGCTATTTGCTGGAAGAGACGCATATTGCTGGCCACAACCTCACGGTCATTAGGGCCATATATATGATCACTGACATGTGGTGACATGGCATCCAGGAACTGGTGCAGTACCCTGGAGGCTGATGCCTGTGATATCCCCATCATATCGCCAGTTGGTCTCTGGAAGGTACCTGTTGCTAGTATTCTTAGGCCAACACATACCTTGGTTTCCACTGGGATGGGTTCCCCTCTGTTGGTTCTGTGTGTGAGGTGTGGCCTGCACAGCTCAACAATCTGCTGCAGGAGCTCTCTGTCCACTCTATAGCGCTCTACTATCTCCAGCTCATGTAACCCATGGTAGGTGACCCTGGGCCTGTATACTCTTCTCCTTCTCTTCACTCTGGGTTGTCTGTCAGCGTCTGCATTGTCACCACCCTCAGCAATTCGCCTATGCCTGATTATAATAGCCATGGCAGCCCCTAGCATTTCTGCTCTGAGTTCAGCTTTTTTTCAGTTTTCAATTCTAATAGCTTAGTTTCTGGCAGTATCTCTTGTGAGAAACAGCCTTCACTGCTCTTTGTTGTGTTTTAAGTGCTGGGTTGGGCTTCTAGTCTGCCTGTGTAATTGCCTGCTTGTAATTGTTTCCACCAATTAACTCCAGCAGTATTCCCTGGCAGTTTCCCTGTATTTTGGTTGTTTCCTGTTTCCTCTCTGTTTCCTGAGGGGGAGCAATGTGAACACCAGCTTAAACATGCTCACAGTCACTTAAACGCGCGCACACATCCCTACACCGTGTTACACGCGCGCACACATCCTTACACGGTGTTAGCTAGGCTGATTCATGCTAAAACGCACGCACACTGCCTTACACACGTGCACGCCCGCGCAAACCGTTGTAAACAGTTTGCAACACGCTCCCACATGTTGAACCTGCCTTACACACACGCGCGCATGCACGTATATCAAGAAACTTTGAGTGTAGGGATAGCGTATACCCTCAATTTCTTGACTTTCCTAGTGTTCTGTTGGGACACACCTCCCTCCCTGATGTCTGTCTGTCATCTGTTACCTTACATTGCCCTCCAATCTGGTACATTTCTTTCTATCCTTCCCCCCCGTGATGTCACCTACCTCTTACTCTGTTCCTCCCCCTTCTCTAACTCTTACACTACTCAGAAAGTGCTCATTACCTATGTGGCAGTGTGATTCAGTACTGTAACCCTCATTTACATAGGATTGCCTAGAAATGCTTAGTTACATATCTTACACGGAGCTTCCCCCCCTTGACAACCACTAAACGGAGGCCATATTGTTTTTAGTCTGCAAGTCCCTCCATTGACATTCCATGTAATACATAAATCCCACAATTGTGGGCTTATAAGCTTCGGTTTTCAGTTTTAGGTAGCGCACCCCGTTTGCGCGGGTGTGTGCTGCAGTTAAACACAAACATCCCGTGGAAAAAAAAAAAGTTAAATAACTTATTTTTGCAACACTTTTTCATGCCAATGGCCACATATTTGGCCATTGGCATGCTTAATGACACATATGCACCCTTTATTTGGAGCTGACATAGCTCCGTTTTTGATTTTGCAGAAATGTACTCAGTTGTCAGCTGAGTACATTTCTGCAGCTAACACGTCCGTTACACGGACTGGTTTCTGCTTCGTGGATCGCTCAAATACCTCATTTGCATATCTTGGAGCTGCAAATGAGGTATTGAGCATTTCCACGCCCAGTCCGTGTAAGAGACGTGTTAGCTGTCTCTTACACGGAGGTTTGGGCTGTACCTGAATCGGGAGGCTTACACGGAGGCTTACACTACTCTTGAACTCCGTGTAAGCCTTCCTGAATCTAGGTCAATGGCTCTGCACCCCCATCATAAATCTACATTGACTACAGTTTGTACAAGGAAATGTTCCTAGATGGGTAATAACTCTATCTTGACCTTCATTCTTATGCACCCCTTCCAAAATTTCTTTTAAATTTCTTGTCTTTTTATTAATAAAATTTGGTTTAGTACCAATAATTCTACTCAGTTCCTCGTTGCCCAAAATAATCTTCCAATTTTCCTGAATCAACGTTTTAATATTTGGCCCATCAGTACTCATAGGCACCAGAAATGCATATTTTAACCTATCATTCTCACCCACACTTTGATCAGAATTCTTCTTCTGAAATCCTGCTCTCAGAATGGGTGGAACTCTATGTTCCTTATTGTCTTTAACATATTGTATAACTTCATCAAGAGTTTCACTAGGATATCCTCTATCAGTAAACAACTGTTTAAGTATGTCCAGTTCTATTGTAAATTGATGGTCATCACTGACCATTCTACTAAGTCTAATCACTTGCCCTTTGAATACATTCATTTTCATATATTTGGGATGGTAACTATTAAAGTGCAAGTAATTGTTAGTAAAAGTTTTCTTTCTATAGATGTTGCTTCCAAATACTTTGTTACCAACATCCATTTTAACTTCAACGTCCAAAAATTGGACTTCTGTACCTTTGTTACCCATAGAAACTTGAGCAAAGACACCGATGGATTAATTTGCTGGAAAGACTCATCTAGCTGTTTACCACTGCCAGCCCAGACAAAAAAACTGGTCATCAATATAACGCCTGCAATATCTAACATACTTAAATAAATCCATGTTCTCCAAAAATATGACTTCCCACCAACACATAACTAAATTAGCAAAAACAGGTGCTACATGTGCCCCCGTTGCTACACCACTTGTTTGTTGGCAAACTTCTTTGCCAAACATGAAAAAGTTATGCAAAACTATTTCCATTAGCTGACAAGTGACAAAAATGTCCTCTTTAAACTCCACTTTATCCAAATAAAGCCTCATGAACTATATTCCTTTATTTTGAACTATTACAGTAGACAATGAACATACAACCAATGTACACAGAAATGTTTCATCTCCTCGGAACTTAACGAGTCGAAGCTCATCCAGAAACATCCATGAATCTTTTAGGAACCATTTACTATTTTGTACAATAGGATTATGTATTCCATCTAAATAAATGGAAATGTTTAAAGTTTTACTGAAGGGGGCAGAAACAATAGGCCTGAATGGGGGATGCTTTTCATTTTTGTGAATTTTAGGGATGCCAAATAGCATCCCTAATTGAGGCTGTTCAACACACAAAAACTCAAATAAGTCTATCGAAATGTATTGCTGGTATAATAAATCCAGCACAATAATATCTAATTCTTGGAACATTTTCCTAACAAAATCCTTGGATACTTTAAGATATCTGTCTCCATCTGCCAGCATCTCCTTAATAGTTTCATAGTAATCCTTGTTATTCATAATAACAAGCCCTTGACTGCTTTCATATATCTTATGTTTCCATAAGAAACAAGCTGTCTCAAAGCCATAGTTTCTTCCTTGGTCAAATTTTCTCTATACCCAACTTGTTTTTTACTATCCTGTAAACTGTAAATATCATTCTCACAAATAGTAGAAAAAGTGCTCAAAATGTTAACTAATGGGGGATTAATTAACATTCCTTTTCTTTCTTAAATACCCAATGTCTTGCGTGGATAAACCATCAAACAAGTATTTTAGATTTAATTTTCTTACATAAAGTTTAAAATCTAAAATAGTGTCAGTAAATCTTGCTTTTTTGCAGGCGCAAAGGAAAAATCTTTTTTAAGCACCTTAATTTCAACATCACTAAACTTTTTGTCACTTAAATTAAATATCTCTTGTGTAAAGGCTAATGCCTTCTATTTTTGCCTTTTTTTCTTGCCTCCAGTTACAAATGCTTCTTGGTTGGGATGGGGGACTGCTGGTTCCATTGGTCTGAGTGATAAAAGGAAAATTTTCCTCACTTTCTACACTAGAAGCACTAGTTAACTGGTCCCTATAATTATTATTGACTTGTGGGATATTCCTACTACCTGTATCCAAAAAGGAATCAAGCCTGTATTTTATTTTATTTTTATTTTATCATCATACCTTTTGGTTGCTGGCTACTGAGTGTTAAGACAGAAATGGGAATGCAGGCTGCCATCAAAAGATGGACTAGTACCAAGGAAGCCTCTTTAAATACGGGGACTCCTGTGACTGCCAGTGCAGAAGTTGCAAAGTGGGCAACAGGTTTTGTGGCACATAACTGTGCTTAAAACTGTCAATTATCCAAATGTTCGTTGTTCTGCAGAACACTCTTAATGTTCTGAAAAATAAGTTTTTTTTTTTCTTTTGCAGTTTTATCTTTTACATATGATGTTAATGCTCTTGCAGGTATTGTTCCTGCAAAGCAAAAAGATTCCTGTCTCAACCAACTGCTCACAGTTTTGTGGAATTCTTCTGCTCAGTCACGCAGCTAACAGTAAACAATGTTTTTCAAAAAGAAGCATTGTGGATACTTGTTGCACAGGTTAAGTGTGTTTTTATCAGTCCTTAAAATACAAAATATTGTTTTTTTTCTAGGTTTTCTTCAAGAAAGGGAAGCAGAGACAGAACTCAGCATTACTAGGTGGAACACTAAGTTTGTGATTATGGCTGTGATTCAGAAAGAACCCCACTATGAGTGCAAACAACTGTGGCCAAAGGGAGCATTTTCTGTGATCAAAGCAAATGCTATTCAGTGACATAATTAATTGCAATGTGGAAAGACCTTATTTCATCTAATTTGCATATTTCAGAATCATATGGAATTACCACTCATGGTAAACAGCACTTTTCTGCAGTAATTACCAGTGGTAGCCCACTTATTGCATTCGCACAGGTACCCACCTCATTCACTCCCACACACACACGTACACATTCAAACACACAATCAAACACGCATGCAAAGACACACACACACACCCTCATACCTCTAAACTCTCCCTGACATTACAGAATGTCCTTGATGTTGCCTCTGCACTTTTCCTTATCTGGAATTAATCAGTAATGATTACAAACTGTTAATAATGCCAAACGCTATCATTCATTCTTGTTTTTCAAAATATGCATTTTAATTCAAGACCTTATGCTCTATTACCATTTTGAGTGACTTAGGGTAATATTTAAAATTCTTCCTGCTATCAGCTAGTGTTCCCCTGGCTTTGTCTGGAAGTCTTGAGCCTGGCTGTTGAGAGGTTTGGCAGCACACCCCCCAAACACACACGGACACACCCTCATACCTCTCAACCCTCTGACATTACAGAATGTTCCTGATTTTCCCTCTTATAACTGCTCTGTCCCTCATAACTCATTGACCATTACAGCCTGTCGATAATGTCAGACATGAGCTTCATAGTTACTGCTCAGACTATGTGTCATGCTGCAAAACTTGTTGTTGTATTAACTTTTTACATGACTTAGAGTTACACTTAAAGAGTTTTCTTGGTGCTCCCACCATACTTCCTGTTGTTCAACAATGCTTATTTCTGCAAAACCTGTTGTTCTACTAACTTTTATGTGACTCGTGGCAATATATATAAAGTCCCTGGTTTCTACTGTTCCTACCCCGATATTAGAGGTTTGGCTCATTAGTCTAGGGGAGTTTAGAGAAAAGACAGACTCACACCTACACATACACACACACATATACACACACACACACACACACACACACACACACACACACACACACACACACACACACACAGATACACACTCATACACACACACACAGATACACACACACACAAATGCTAACCTACTCTACCCATCCCATATTCTCGGTGTATTGATAAATATATACTGATCAATGCAGTAACTTGCTTGTTGGCAAGTTGGAAACTTTCATACTCTTAATTTATGAATAGTAATAGTAATTAATTTTCATTTGCCATTAGTCAGGAACTTCTGATAGCTACAAAATTAAAACTCATCCATCACATCTTATTCCTGACTGTGTTAATTGCTTTTTCTGTTATAATTTCTATTGTCAAGTGTGGTCTAGTACTCCAGGTAGTGCAGAATGGTTTACTTCATCGTACTTCAGATGATGCTGAATGCTTTAACTATTCCCAACTGTGCTGATTGCTTTATTTCTGACTTTCATACTTAGATATATATAAATGTTTCTACGTTTTCAGTTTATATTTAATGAATTATTTTCTTGCTCAGATCTATGTGTGTTTTTACAACTATGTGCAGTATTCATAGCCATTATATTAATGTGTTAAGGTAATTGGGATGTTTGCATGTAAAAGAAGCTCTGGCACAATTCATAGAAGCCATTTATGCTAATGTGCAAGGGCCTCAAATAAATGTACACTAATAAGCCCTCTTACCACCCGTATGCGATACATAGTCATATTTTGATGCATTTCCGCTCCTTCAAAAGAATCACTTTAAATGGTGGAATTATACCTTTTGAATTAACTCTGCAATTGGCAAAGATGCTTTCTCTTGCTGCTAGCATTGCCATTTTTCGGTATGAGCTGCTCGTCTTGGTTGAGCCAAAACTGCTTGCATCTACCAATGCATGCCAGGCAAAAGAGAATTACTCATTATATTTTTGAAAATTAGGAAATCCTTGATAGGTTTAGAATGGACAAGGGTACTGTAAGGGCTTCAGTGAGCATGTATGACCCACAGATGAGAACTGGAGGCATGCATGGCTTTCCTTTCCCTGTGGATGCTAAAGTATGTATAGCTCTCACTATACTTACCACGGAGACCTTCTAGGGACAGATTGGGGACATGTTGGGTATTTCTCAAGCTTCTGCCTTGAGGATACTTCAGCAGTTCCAAATTATACTTCTGGTGTCACCTCAAGACCAAGCCTGGACAATATTCCTTTTATTGAGTGGCACATTTCTCTAAGGTGCTTGGTGTGACAGACTGCATCCACTTTGTCTTTATGGCCCCGTCAGGTCAGGGGAGTAATACTGGTAAAGGAAGGGCTACCATTCCATCAACAACCAGGTAGTGCATGATGCAAGGGGTTGCATCACCAAACTGTTGGCCCAGCATCCTGGCAGTGCCCACAGTTTCCACATCTGGCATACTAACTCACCCTACCACCCCTTCCTGCATGGAAAGATGCCCCATGGTCAGCTTGATGGTAAGTGGAAATGTAATTGTTATCATCTAATTAGTTATTCATAGTAAAATGCACTGCTTACTACTAAACCACTCTTCTTTTTTTGTCTCTCCCCACGCTTTTCTTTTTCAGGTAATGCAGGATGTCTGATAGGAATTGTGGAAGATAATTTCAATACAGCCCTGTCCTAGACTTGTACTGTCAATGAGAGCGTTTTTGGCATGTTAACATTTTGATGTTTCAGATGCTTGGATGAGTCCTGGGGGTGCCCTTCAGTATGATCCAGCTACTGCATGCAGTGTGTTTACTGTGTATTGCATGCTGTATAACCTGATTGTAGGTTCATAAGTGAATACTAGGCTAACTGCCATGAAGGGCCATTTTAAGCCAAGACAATAGCTCGAGGTTAGATTCAAACCCTGTGCTTTCTGTCTATGAGGTGAAGAGCTTAACTATTACACCAGACCTTCTCCCCAAGATATTAGGTATGTGGCCTGGGTTACCATTATGGAGTCAAGCCTTGTGCACCTGTCTAGTGGGGGAGTGACCCATTACGTCAATGCAGCTCCCAGTAGAGGTCCTGCAATGATTAATGATGACCAGTCAGCAGCAGTAGTACGGGACCACACGGGGCAGGCTTGTGCATGGTATAGTGCCGCACATGTAAAGAGGAAGTGTCTGGCCAGAACTATGAACCATGACATTCAGATAAGTGTTTCCTTTTTTATAAAAAAAAAACACATAGACTCTAACTGACACATGGAGTGATATGTGCAGGCTATGCTGTGTGGTGCATGATCTACTATTACTGTTCATCAAACATTCCTGATTTTCTTTAAATATTTTTTAGTACAGGTAATCATATTACTGTTTATAAAAAAAAATTATGCCTGACTGCTCTCAGACCTGTTTAGCAATTTCAAATGTCATCATATAAGGGATATTTACATTGTTTATTGTTTTGCAGAATATATCTGTTTAGGGACTCTAAGTAAGTGTCTACATACTGAACCTGCTGAAATAATAATTTATTAACAGTGTTATTTCAGTAACTGACTGCTTGGATTTTTCAAAACTGTATGTATTATAATCCCTAAATTGCATTTATCATGAGTTCATACCTTGCACTGTTATGGAAAATGTATCATATGCTTTTTTATTGTGCAATGTTTCTCCAGTTTTACCTATGACATATTAGAAATGATTTACTGCTTTCCATTAAGGTGCTGCATATCAGATTAATTCACTCATCAACAAACTTCTAATTCATGTGAAACAGAGCCCCTCTCTGACTGTCTTTAAATGCAACCTAGATCAATGGATGGGTGACGGCAAATTTACTCCTGGGATGGCACCTATTTCCATCCTGGACAGAGAAAGTCAGGATTAGCTACCATAGACCCTTAAATTTCACTCACCTACCCATCAACAATTGAGGCAACTTGGGATAAATATGTCTAGACTTGTCATCAACTGTGCTATGTTGAGGGAGAAGTGGCAGCAGTGTTAGAGTTGGTGACAGGATACTCATTCAATCTTTCTTTAGGGATATTTTATCCTACTAATAGTGTGTATTATAGCAGCAAAGCCCATGTGATTAAATAAAGCCAACAGTGGGTAAATCTTCAATATACCACACCACGGCATCAGTTATTGCTATTTTACAATGACATTATTTAAGAAAGAAATACTTATTTTTCTTAATGTCTTTGTATAAGGGCGCTCTTCCGCATTTTCTCTGGTATCCTGGGGCTTTCCTGGTGTACTGCGCATGCGGATGGGACTTGTGTTCCCATGCTTATGCAGTACATCAGTGTTGTGTAAAGGAAGCAATGGAGAAGGGAAGATCTCTGTCGCTTTTTTTTTTTAAATAAGAAAAAAGAAACCGGGAGACTTTTAACATTTGGGAGAGACTGGACAGAGAAAATAAAAGGATAATCTGGTACATTTCTTTAATTTTGCATAATGTATCCTATCATCCTTTTATTTTTCACTTTGTTTGAAGTTTTCAGTTTTGTAAATTTATTTAAAAAAATTAAAGAAAAGTAAAATGTTTATTGGATATATTTATGCAAAAATGTCTGGGCGACTGGACCGTTTTCCATTGGTATATTCTTGGATTTACAATGGGCATGCTGGTTGGGCTGACCAAATCAATGTGCTCCTTTTCAAATATTAATGGACAGCCATTGTATAGTATTTGTTTTATGTTCTGTGTAGTTGTTAACTTTACTGTTGCTCAGTTGAAACTCTTGATAATGGATGAACCCTTAATGGTGTTAAACACTGGAAAGTGCATATTATGCCCTCAGCATTTATTTGCAGATTAGTTTCTTTTATTGTAAGCACTGCCATTATTGAAATTAAATGTATGTACAAGCAATGCCTCTTACTACTGGATTACATTGTAAACACATGTATTCTGCAGTTATAATATAAACATATTTTTTAACAAATTGTCTTTGGAGTTAAAGATTGACATCAGTGTACTGAAAGGCATGGTAGTGAAATGCTATGTTTAAAGTTTAAGTACCCAAAATGTCTAGTCTGAGTCATAGTAGGTCCAGGTCAAATTTGTCATATACATCTCCTAAAGACAGGGTAGGGGAAGATGTATGTGATCTCAAGAAGGGGCTGTCGTGTGAGATAGGTATTGACTTGCTGTGATGATGATGATGATGATGATGATGTGACCAACTGGATGCAGGTGATCCTACAGACACTGATCTCACAGACTGCCGCAAAACCGAATCCTCAGATGACAGGTTCTGCTACATATAGATGAACGCTGACATAGTCTGCATGAATCCTGTTGAATTTGTTCCCCCCTACTATTTACACTACCTTCTTGAGAAGCACTTTAGTGCAATGTGATATGCCTCCACATAACCAGACAATACCCTGTCCTCTTCTCCTTCTAACACTGACTTTTATTTGAGTCTGCTACGTCCTCACTACTGTACAAATAGAGGCTGACATGGATGCTAGTGCCATCATACTATGACTCAGCTGTGGTCTTGGCATTATCCTTACTTATTACCATCACCATGCATTGTGGAAATCCTCATGTACACCTGCAGTATTCTGAACATTTCTAGCTGACTGTGTGTGGCAGTGCACTGAGCCTAAATCATGTCATGGCACATTTGCTGCTTGGGAGCTAATGTTTTGCATGTTTCCTGATGTACCTGTGGCATATGCCTGCACTTGGCACCCCTTTTGTAAAAATGTCACAGTAAACACTGTTACCTCTGAATTTCTGCTGTTATCCTGAAGGTTTTCCTGTGGGTCTGGACACATTGATTTTCAGGTGCATGGATTTCCTTCCTGTAAAACCTGTAGTGTAATGTCACCATGTAATTGACTTTTTGACACAGTGTCACTTCCTGAAGACTTATTTGCATGTTGTAGGGTATGTGATTCTGCCATTAAACTTGGTGACTGTATCACAAATATAATTGTGTTATTATCTTCATCAGCCATTCTGCTGTTGAGGTCTTCTAAATTTACTGGTATAGTGCAACTACTCATTTCTGCTGTTGACATTGTAAAGAATTAATTAATTACATTACTACTCTTATACTAGAGTATACTACTGTATGCTGCATAATGAGGTGTGGTGGGCACTTGTCATGCATGCTTTGTTTAATGTCATTATATGCAGATGTGCAGGATTTACCTGTTAATAGTAAATGTCAAGTGTTATTAGTAATCATTTCACCCCGAGCAGTCATTAGTCTATGTAAATGTGTTACCGAGGCCAAACTAACCTTCCTGAGCAGACGTTTGTTGATGCTGCAGATGAGGGAAATAGCCAGGGTCAGTATCACCTCTGATTACATCTGTTTTGTTGTTTCCAAATAGAGAGGAGGTATTCCTCATCAGGTGTTAAAGGAATAAGTGTTTGAATTCCTCCACTAGTGCTATGTGCAGTTGAATTCTGCTTTGCCTTTGCTCTGGCATATCTTACCATATCATTGGCCCTCTTCTTGCACTGTGTAAATTTGCCTATCCTTCCACCAATGGCATTTATATTCATAACCAGCAGCAAAGGATTGGCTCAAGTCACCAGAAAGTGGTAAAAATGAGTTAGTAAAAGTTTTTACCAATGCTTCTTCACGTGTCTCATATATTCACCATTAGCAACCACTTAAATATATTTCCTAACTAATAGGTTCATAGTTGAATACTAGGCTATCTGCACTAAAGGGCCTTTATTAAGCCTAGCTAATAACACAGTGTTAAAATCAAACTCTGTACTTTGTGTCTGTGATGCGAAGACTTTAACTATTATGCCAAACCCACCTATTTCATATGTTGGACTTTTCAAACCTTCTAAAAATGATATAGTGTCATACAAACATACTAGAAATGCAGCCACGGTTACCTTTATGAGGCAAACCCTATTTCCCAATTACAACAGGGAACTGTGAATGCATCTGATTTACACAGTATGCAAATGCAGATTGGGGGATTCACACTCTTAAAATACAGAAAGCAGTCCAGTGACACTGCACCTCCTTAATCACCAGCATTAATTCCCTGTTAAAACACTGGGCTTGTTTAGGCTTTGAAGCTGGGACCTCTCACATCCTAAAAAGTGTTAATCATACCCCTAGACCAACAAGCCTCTGACTTAAAGGTGTGAATCAGACCTTGTACCTTGTGTCTGAGAGGTAAACATCTTAACCATTATACCAATCACCAACTCAAACAAACACACTCAGGAGTGCAGCATCCCACATCCCCCTTTAAAGGGCACTCCAATATCAGCAATCCATCTACATGGTGTGGTGGTAGAACTCACAGCCTTCTGCACCAAAGGCAAGTATACTACCTATTGTGCTACTAACAAACATGACAGGAATAAAAACAACCATTGGTTCAAAGGAATCTTTTAAAAACAATAAGGGAATAATGCAATTTTTTTCTAAACAAATACTTTTATCCATCCAGTTACTAATGAAATCTCTAAATACAGTCACTTTGCTGACTGTGCTTCTGTAAATGTCATTTATCCTGTGAAATGCCAAGCCTGTACTTAATTTTTATACTGGCAAAATCAATTGTACATTTAAAGAGTGTATTTGTGATTATCTGTCAGACATTAGAAGATAGATTACCACCAACACACTCTACAAACACATTGCAGCTACTGACCTTATGCATACATTTAAAATTATGGTGGGAAATAGTATCCATGAATAAAAAGTGTGGTGATTTACAATACAGAACTAAACCTGCTGATTATAGATGGATTAATCTACTGAGAGTGGACAGATGTCTAGGTCTGAATGATACTGTGAGCATTAAACCAAAAATAGAAAGAATTATTAAGATTCTTGTATGAGGAATGCATTATTCCCTTATTTAAATATAGTTTTTAAAAGATTCCTTTGAAGCAGCGGTTGTTTTTATTCCTGTCACATGATTGGTTATGAAATATATTTAAGTGGTTGTTAATGGTGAAAATGTCAGACAGATGAGGAAGCATTACAAAAACTTTTATCAGCTCATTTTTACCAATAAATTGTTTTTCACACTTCCTGGTGACTTGAGTCGATTTTTTTGCTGTTATTTGTTTGTCTACTTCATGGAATTGTCTTTGCCCAAGGAGCGTGCTTTACTGATTGTGTTTTTTTTTCCTTCTGAGGTCTATGCTCCTGGGGCATGAAAGGTGATTCTGCAATTAAACTGACCCCAACTTTATTTTCTCAAAATGACTAACAAATCAATGATGCCTTTTGTAATTATTAGCTGTTAAAGACCTTTTACCTCAGTGACTGGTAAACTAGAACTCTTGAGTACACTGAATGTTCTACAGAGTAAGTTATTATGCCTTATATAAAACTTCAGTGGCAAAGACTAAGTTTTGAAGTTTATTTAAAACCTAATATGTCCACATGTGGGTTATGTATTTTAAAGATACCAAGGCATGGGAACACTCATCCTGAACTAATCCGTAGATAGAAGTTACTGAATTTAAAAATAAGTAAAGAACATATGTTATTAAAGAATTAATTTTTCACACTCATGGAGGAGGATACGAACATGATATAAACAACTTGCAGACTGCCACCATTACACATAAACACATAAACACACTAAGACATACTCGGAGGCTCTGAGTAAAAATTTACCTAAACAGCAGAGGCCTCCAAAGCAGACACCCAAGCAACTGCAAACTCAATACACCACACAAATAACACATAAACAACAAAATCAGTGTGCAAAGCAGTCACTGCCCTTAAGGCCAAATACAACACCAAACATACTTGTCATAGGTGACTCCATAGTCAGACACACTGACGTCCCACTCACCAGGCTGAACAAGGAGAAGGTCACGGTAAGCTGCCTATCGGGCGCTAGAATCCGCCACATAACACAAGCACTCAGGTCACTCCACGGCAAGTACAGGTATGACACAGTCATTGTCCATGCTGGTGTGAACGACCTGAGATGTACCTCCCTGGACTACATGAAAAGAGACATAGAGGAGCTCTCTGATTATGTAGCCCAGGCAGGTATGACCCTGACCCTGAGCAGTATCCTTCCTTCACCACGAATGATGCCACAATATAGTGACAAGATGATCAGCTTTAACAATTGGCTTAATTTCTGGTGTCATTCAAAGGGGATCCAGTGCCTGTCTGCCTGGGATGACATGCTCGACAAGCCACGCTGCTTCGCAAGGGACGGCTTGCACCTGTCACCCCTGGGATTCCGGATATTGGCTAAGGCTCTTGCCACCCCCATAGTGCCTTTTTTAGGCAAGGCTCAAATTCTAAACCTACCACCCTAGAAAACAAAAACGTGAAGAAACTAAGGGTAATGCTGCTCAATGCCAGAAGTCTAAATCTCAAAATGCAAGCACTCGAGGCCCTTCTCAGTATGGAGAACATCGATGTCTGTGATGTGACTGAAACCTGGTTCAAGGCTCCTGAGAGCACCCCGGCACTATCAGGTTTCATCTCATATCATGTGTTCCGGCCCCAAAACCCGGACCACACCACAAAAGGAGGGTGTATCCATATTCATCAAGGATACCCACACCTCCAGGTTGGTGGCTACGCTAAGCATCGGAAACCATCCAGGTGCAATTAACCATAGGCAAAACTGCTCTACAATTTGTAGCATGCTACAGGCCACCCTCTCAAACTCAGGAAACCCACACAGCCTTCCTGAAGACACTGGAGGGTATAAATGTATCACCAAACACCATCATATTGGGTGACTTCAACTACCCGAATATAGACTGGGAACATTACTCAAGCCCAAACTTTCTAGCCCAAAGGTTCCTGGAGTTCATAAATTCAAATGCCATGGAACAACTAGTCACCGTCCCCACAAGAGGAGAAAATATACTAGATCTCATCATCACGAACATGGGGACAAAATGCTCCACACTGGAAGTATATCCCTCATTGGTGAGATCAGATCATAAACTAATCTCACTAGAAATCCACATCCCGCCCCCACCCCAAACAAAGACCACAGTGAAGAACTTCTCTAAAGCAAACTTCACACTACTCAAGACAGGTGTGGTATCCTTCAAGGCCCCCGAGCCAATGGAAACCACAACCCAAGCTGCGGAAGCCCTTACAAATGCCTTCTATGAACACCTTCAGGACTGCATGGATCAGGCAATCCCAAATAAAACCAAGACTCTTTCCACCAAGGGCAAACGTCCAGTCTGGTGGACCCCAGCCATAAACAAACTTTACAATAAGAGGAGAAAGCTATTACATGATAGAGCAAAATCCCAAAAAGGGAAGGCATCTTTGATCAGCACTAGCAAGAAACTACGATCCCTCATAAAATCATCCAAGGCCAACTTTGAGAGAAAAATTGTCATAGATTCAAAAGACAATCATAAGGCCTTCTTCAGCTATGTCAGAAACCTGGGTGGAAACTCCCAGATATGCTCAGAATTAGTCCAAAATTATACAAAAATCACTGAACCCACAGACATTGCCAACATACTGGCAGACAGGTTCAGCGCAAACTTCACCCCCCCCCCAAAAAAGGAGAGATAACTATCCCAAACTGAGAGTAGCCTCCCAGACATCTCAAATGCGCAGGTGAAAGCTGCTCTCTCTAAAGCTAAAAACACAGCATCAATGGGACCGGATGGGGTCCCCGGCTGTGTGCTACATGAACTCAATGAAGAACTAAACCCACACATAAGGCAGCTGTTTAATCTTAGCCTCACCACAGGATATGTGCCCAAGGAGTGGCAACTGTGGTCCCACTCCACAAAGGCGGTGCCTCTACGGACCCTGGTAATTACCGCCCCATAAGCTTAACAAGCCTGGTCTGCAAAGCTATGGAGAGGATCATAATGGAACTCATAAACAAGGACATAGGGGACTTGCAGACCTTGGACCCAACCCAGTTTGGCTTTGTCAAGGGCAGATCTTGCCTTTTGAACTTGGTCGACTTCTTCAAACAGTCACCAAGGCCATTGATGAGGGAAAGGCAGTCCATACAGCCTACCTTGACCTTGCAAAAGCTTTCGACACAATACCCCACTCAGGTATTATAGAGAAACTTACCAGCTTAAATGTAAACCCATATGTCACAAGATGGGTTGCAAACTGGCTAAAGGACAGAACCCACAGGGTTAGAGTTGCTGGAGCCATGTCAGACTCCAATTACAAGTGGAGTCCCACAGGGCTCAGTCCTTGGCCCCCTATTGTTCGGCATCTACTTCTCAGAAGTACAGGCAAACATAGGAGGACTATGGCTGACAAAGTTTGCGGATGACTGCAAACTGGGTGCCATAGTGGATAGTACATCGGACACAGACATCCTTCAGAGGGGTCTCACGGAAAATGATAGCTGGTGCCAGAGCCATGGCCTGAAGTTAAACGCAAAAAAGTGTATAGTCATACCCTTCGGGAAAAACAAGGTAACCCCAAGCTACCATATAGGTGGCAACCCACAGAAGAGGTTATCAGAGACCTGGGGACCCAGGATGACAGTGGCCTCTCGTTTGACGCTCATGTTGCTAAAGTGGTTCGAAAGACCTTCTACATTGCCCACCTGATCATGAAGGGATTCACATCCAGATCAAGTGAGGTCATTGTTCCCCTGTACTCTTCACTTATCGACCAATGATCGAGTACAATGCCCCATTCGGGATGTATCTCACCCGACACCTGCAGCAATTGGAGAGACCCCAAAAGTTCCTCACCAAAAGGATAAAGGGACTCCAAAACCTGACATATGCTGCCAGACTGAAGAAACTCCAACTCTATTCAGTTGCATACCGTCTGCTCAGAGGTGACCTGTGCCTGACATACAAGGCCATGACCAACCCGGAATTAATGGACATGCTCCACCTCAAAAAATCCAAATCCACCAAAACCACTAGAGCAAGACTCTTAAACCTTAGCACGGATATAAATAGGACGTGCTGGAGGGATAGATTTATCACCCAAAGACTCCCCATGCTGTGGAATAAATTCCCGGTCCATGTGAGGCAGAGCACCTCGCTGGCTCTGTTCAAGAGAAATCTTGACCGGTGGATGGGAGATCGTAGGTTTACCCCGGGAATCATCTCTGTGTCACTACTGGACAGAGGCACAACAAACTAATGGGCACAGTATTTCTAACATAAGGGGCGGCGTAAGCCACATAACTTTGGGCTAGGCTTATAAATGCCCTAGGGCAGTTAGCCTAGTATAAACCTAAGAACCTATGAACCTATGAACATAGTCTGTTTGAGGTGGTACACCATGAATATGATGCTATAACTGACAGACTGGCGTCTTTTGAGCAACATCTAATTGTCAGAAGGAAATGAAAACTAAAAAGGGATATGAATGACTATAAAATCGGCCTGTTGTTTTTTTTCGCTGAGAAATGATTATTCAGCTAACGTTACCATTTCAAATGATATTAATCCAGCACAAATCAGTACCGATCAGATAGAAATGGGTACTTCAAAACAACAGGAAATGGAAACAGCTGCTCAAGGTACATCATCTGTAGCTGCTAATTCAACATATTATTGATGCCGATATTGTATAAGCTTTGGAGCCTTTAGAATTTCCCCTTTATTATAGGATGCACCCCTTGTAATGTGACAACAAGGAAGAAAACAATGAAACAATGCAAAAGAAGAGGAAAAAATCACTGTCCTATAATGCACAACCAATTGACAAAACAAGAGGTAGTCATATCTCAAATTATGAACTTTCAGACAGAGAGCACTTACTTTTAAGTAAAGGTATGACTTTTGTGCCTACTTCTACAGGTCAACTTACTGACTATTTGACTGAACTTAGATTATTTACATGGCTATTAAATGTCAAGCTGTTTTTCCTGACAGTGCACAAATTATGGATAATATTTTTAAGAAATCAAGCATACTCATTCCTACAAGCAATGGCACTATACAAGCTTCTCAGAAAGCTTGTGATCAGGACATTTCTTTTTTTTATTTTTGAATGGTTTATCAGTCAGTAGAGTTTTTTAATGTATCCATTGATGAAAGCACAGTACTTGACTTTTTAATTCAAAGCCAGGATTTTATTATTAAATGTGATGATAAAGGTAGAGCAGTAGTAGTGATAGATGAAAGATATACTGATGCTGTTTTTAAGTTGTTATGCATGCTGATTCTTATACCAACATTACTCCCAGTCAAGTAAAAAATATCATTAAGAGAGTTAACAGTGAAGTATATAATTACATTTGAGGGGTCAACTGGAATTAGATGTACTAAATTATTTTAGGTACTGCATCCCCTAATACCAATTTATTATGGTTCGCCAAAAATTCATAACAATGCACTTTCTCTACCGATGAGACCAAGTGTCTCCTCTAGATAGTAGACAACATAACCTATAATAAGTCTTTAAAACTTTTTTTTACACATTTCTCCTAGCTATATAAAGTGTCGTCATGATTTCTTTAAACATTGTGTGAATGGCAATCATGTTATAAACAAACTTATCTGTTTCTATCTCTAGATGTTGATTCATTAGTTACTGTAATACCCATTGATATAGGTGCTGATTATATAAGAGATTTTTTTAACAGAATGTCCTGATATCAGTAATTTAAAGATTAATACCATGTATGAGTTGTTTTTGATGGTTTTAACAAATAATGGTTTCCCTTTTTCAAGACCAATATTTTTTTACAAATTAAAAGAATAGTCAAGGGCCACAGTTGTTGTTGTTTGTCTTTCGGCTTTTTCCCGGTAAGGGGTCGCCACAGCAGAACTCCGGTCCACTAATGATTGGCAGTAGATATTTACTAAACGCCAAGGTGCCAGCTCGACGCCCAACTTTTAACGAAGGCACGCCCATTTATGCAAGCATGTCTTTCGAACGCTACCCAACCGCGGGGAGGACATGTAGACTCCACATAGAAGTCAAGGGCCACAGTGCTATCTGGAAAAAAATGATACCCAACCCGTGCAAATTAATAGCAGAGATTAAATTCCAAGACAATATACTTACCTCTAACTATTGTTTTAAAAGTAACTTATCAATAATTGAACAACAATTAAACCAAGCTTTGACCTTAACGCATAAAGCATTACCACTGAAAAAGTTAACTTACACACACGTCATGATCAACAACAATGCATATCTTACCTCCTCAGTACTACACAATTTTAACTCTTCTAATTCACCGAACTGTCCATATGGTAGATCATAGGAAGCAGATCTAACTCATATGTTTTGGAGCTGCAAATGCGCATTTAAACTATGGAACTCAATAAAAATTCAACTACAAAAGCAAGGCTATGAAAAAGCAACTCTTACTTGGGAATACACACTACTTCACATTCCTCCCCCCAGGAGTATCCCATAATCAAGCGACCATACGTATCACATTATTCCTATTAATGAAACTATATATAGCATCCAAATGGGGGGGGGGGACAGACTGAATATCAATTGGGCTGAATTCAAAAAGATGGCAATCAAACACATGCTAGCTCATAAATGGGTAATTGATGCAAAAAAATAAAAGTGTTAAAAAACTAAAAACATTTGAACAGATATTTAACATCCTGCTAGCTTAATCCACCCGCATTATCATAAAGACACAGACATTTATATGCAAAGATATACCTTCAGCATACAAAGAGATATGTAATGACAAGATTTCTCCACAACAGTGTTAGTTCGATAAACAGATGTAATAAAATATCTGATGGCACTTTTGTGCGCTGTAAATATTGATGTTTCATGTTGGTGTATAGATACTGTTCACCGATAATTCTGTACCCAGTGTATTAGTACGTTGTTGTTGCTCGGTCTTTGTTTGTTCTGTACATTGAAAAATTCAAAATAAAAAATTTTTGGAAACAAATAATAGTTATGGGCACACCTATTGCTAATATATATGCCAATCTTGTATTGCTTACCTGGAAGGATTTTTTATTATTAATTACAATAATGAGTTTTTGACTCATATGCTATTTTATAAAAAGTTTGTTGATGTTTTTCTTTTATGGTGTAATGATATGGATAATTTTAATTACTTCATAATTTATTTGACACAAAGTACTGATTTTTTTAAAATTTCACCAGATGTTTTCAGATGCTATATTTTGACATATTTCTGAATTAATCGATTGAAGATTATATGAAAACAAATGGCTTTATGAAGGACACTAGAAAATATACTTATTTACATAAGAACAGCATGCACCTCCCACATATTTTTCACAATATTGCAAAACTTCAAACATTGCGTTTAACACTACTACTCACAGATAATCATAATTTAGAAGGACATTTGAATAATTTTATTGTTGACTTTATATATTGGGGATATACTAGTACTTCCCCTGATGAAAAATAAGATGCTAGCACTTATGTAAAGCAGGGGAAATTCAAAGCCAGCTTTTTCAAATTCATTATATGTTCAGAACACTCAAACTGACAGACATTTTATCAAATTTGCATGTCATATTTTAAAAGTATTACATTCACCTGAAACTCTAATTTCTGATTCTCCCACTACTGCCTATAAAAAGGCTCACAGCCTAAAACAATACTTTGTTATGTATAAAAAGGGGTCTACTTCATTTGATCGAAAGAGCATTTGATCAAAACCCATTTGATCAAAATTTCATTTGATCGAAAACCAGTATTCAAGGCAAATAACGGATTTGTCCCCCTCCCCAATGTCGTGCGACCCTGAAGTTGATATATATAGTTAGGGGGGGTGCGGGGCACAGACCCCCACATTGGGGGGGTGGGGCCAAGCCCCCCACCTATTTTCATTTAAAATGCATACTGTTTGTTTTATTTTCTTCTTTTAAAGAAAACTAGGTGGGGGGCTTTGCCCCCCCACACCCCCCAATGTGGGGGAATGTGCCCCCCCCACACCCCCCCCAACTATATATACTAACTCCAGGGTCACACGACACTGAGGAGGGAGACAAATCCCAGTTTTATGCCTTGAATACTGGTTTTCGATCAAATGAAATTTCGATCAAATGGTCTTTTGATCAAATGAAGTAGACCCAGAAAAAGATAACTACGTTAATAAACATAAAAGCCAAATATGTGGTACATTTACTTGTAATAAATGTAATTATTATAAATATATTCTTAAAACAACCACTTTTATCTACCCAGTTACTAATACAGTCTTTAAATCCAGTCACTTTGCTCTCCATGATTCTGGAAATGTCATTTAGCTTGCAAAATTTTGAGCCTGTAATGCATTTTAACATGCCAGACCAACCATAAATTTAAAGAGTGCATTTGTGATCATCTATCAGAAATTAGAAGACATATTAACATCGATGAGCACTACAAATGCATTATGGCCACATATCTTATGCATAAATTTAAATTTAGGGTGTTGGAAATAGTCTCTAACAATAAAAGAGGTGTAATCCATCTATACATGGATTCATCTCCTGAGAGCAGTATCTGACTAAAAATGATAAGCATTAAATAAGTTTTGAAACAGAAAAAAAAATATTATGATTCTTGCATTGGGATTGCATTATACCCTTATTTAAATGTTGTTCTTCTTTCGTCTTTTCCCGGTTAGGGGTCGCCACAGCGGAACTCCGGTCCGCTAATGACTGGCAGTAGATTTTTACAGTGCCGAGGTGCCACCCTAATGCCCAACCTTCAATGAAGGCATGCCCATTCATGCATGTCTTTCAAACGCCACTCGACCGCGGGAAGGACATGCAGACTCCACACAGAAGGCACTCCAGCTGGGAATCGAATGGGAGAACCTCTTGCTGTGAGGCAACAACGCTACCACTGCACCACCATGGCTCATTATTCTTAAAAGATTTCTTTGAAGAAATGGTTGTTTTTATTCCTGTCACATGATTAATTAGGAAATGCCTGAAAAAGCATTAGTGAAAGCTTTTATCAGCTCATATTTAACAATACATTGTTTTTCACACTTCCTGGTGACTTGAGTCAATCTTTTGCTGCTGTTTTTTGACTGTTTGGCGGACTCATCTTTGCCCACAGAGCAAGCTCTGTGTTCGTGTCATATCCATAACTACTTGGTTCTAGGCCTTTGCCCTCTCAGCTTCCAGAAAGGTGTTTGCCATATGTCCTCAGTGCTACCATGAGAATGCAGTTCCCTTCATGACTAAAATGATATTTTCTCTGTCTGCATCATTCATTTAAATAAAACAACATCAGAGATAATATGCAGTCATCAACCCTGCAATATATATCAATGAAAGCATAAATGCTTTCATCTCAAATAAATCAAAGGTCTGAGTCCAAAAAATTTTGGGCGACACAAAATCCATACTCATACACATACTGCAGGTCAAAGTTCACAATTAAAACTGTGCAGTATTAACCTGTGCTGCTTCATCCACATATACATAACAGTACTGCATGCTTCATCCACATATACATAATAGTACTGCAAGCTTCATCCACATATACATAATAGTACTGCAAGCTTCATCCACATATACATAATAGTACTGCATGCTTCATCCACATATACATAATAGTACTGCAAATACCTGTTATCACACTGCCACATAAAAGCCATTACTATTAGAGTTGAAATCCTTTCTCAGTCACTTCTCTGTATTTATATATATATTGGGCGGCACAGTGGTGCAGCGGTTAACGTTGTCGCCTCACAGCAAGAGGTTCTCCGGTTCGATTCTCGGCTGGGGTGCCTTCTGTGTGGAGTTTGCATGTTCTCCCTGTGTTCGCGTGGGTTTCCTCCAGGTACTCTGGTTTCCTCCCACATTCCAAAGACATGCATCTGGAGCCTTTCTCCCCGGGCCTCCACTGAAAACAGGCTCTGTGGAACCTAGTCGGACATTCCCGGTCAACAAATGTTAAATAAATATTGCCATAATTTTTCATTCATGACTGACAAATTCTGTGCCAAAGCACAGAAGCATGAATCCTGACAATGCAGTACATTGATGGAAATGTAGTACTTCAGACTTCACTCACTTTAAACTGTGCAATAATATCCTATATAGTATAATCTATAAATGTAAACTAGTACTGCAAACATTTACCTTTCACACTGCCATCAGAAGTCCTTCCCCATATATTTCCAGCACTATTGTCATGAAATCCTACTTATAAAGGATATTCATGTCATCAGCATTACCATGAATCAAGTGAAGCTGACAATCACATCAATGGAAAATACAATTCTCCTGGAATAATCATTGTATAAATTGAATGCGTTTGGTTTGCCAATGATGTTTACTATATTGCTATTTTTATCTTACTTGATAAACTTTACACTTTCCCAGAACAACTGCCACCTAACTCGACTGATGGCAAGTAAATATTGCAGTTTTAAAGTTATTCATTTAAAATCAGACTTACAGTGGATATCAAAGGTTTACACACCCCTGTTAAAATGCCAGGTTTTGGTGATATAAAAAATGAGATCACAATAATTCATTTCAAAACTTTTCCCGCCTTTAATGTGACCTATAACCAGTACAATTTGATTGAAAAATCAAACAAATCTGTTAGGACAAAAATATAAAAAATAAAAAACGTACAATAAGCTGGTTGCATAAGTGTGCACACCCTTAAACTAATACTTTGTTGTGTGTGCACACCCTTAAACTAATACTTTGTTGAAGCACCTTTTGATTTAATTACAGTATTCAGACTTCTTGGGTACACACCTGCTATCATTTAAAGAGACACTGATTAACCCCAAATAAAGTTCAGCTGTCCTAGTAGAATGTTCCTGACATTTACTCAGTTGCCTGCAACAGTAAAAGCCATGGTTCACAGAGAGCTTACAAAGCATCAAACGGATCTCATTGTTGAAAGGTATCAGTCAGGAGAAGGGTACAAAAAATTTTCCACAGCATTGAATCTACCATGGAACACAGTGAACACAGTCATCAAAAAGTGGAGAAAATATGGGACAACAGTGACGTTGCATAGAACTGGATGTCCCTCCAATACTGATGAAAAGACAAGATGATAACTGGTCAGGGAGGCTGACAAGAGACCTACAGCAACACTGAAGGAGCTGCAGGAATTTATGGCAAGTACTGGTTGTGCACTACATGTGACAACAATCTCCCGTATCCTTTATATGTCTGGACTATGGGGTAGGGTTGCAAGACTGAAGCCTTTTCTTGCAAAGAAAAACATCCAGGCCCAGCTAAAATTTGCAAAACAATATATCAAGTCTCCCAAAAGCATGTGGAAAATGTGTTATGGTCTGATGAGACCAAGGTTGAACTTTTTGGCCACAATTCCTAAAGGTACGTTTGGCACAAAAACAACCCCTTTGCATCACCAAAAGAGCACCATCCCCATAGTGATGGATGGTGGTGGCAGTATCATATGTTTTGGAGTTGCTTTTCTTCAGCTGGAACTGGGGTTTTAGTCAAGGTAGAGGGAATTATGAACAGCTCCAAATACCAGTTACTTTTGGCCCAAAACCTTCAGGTGTCTGCTAGAAAGCCAAATAACATTTTGGAATGGCCCAGTCAGAGCTCAGACCTAAATCCAATAGAAAATCTGTGGGGTGACCTGAAGAGGGCTGTGCACAAGAGATGCCCTCATAATCTGACAGATTTGTAGCACTTATACAAGGAAGAGTGGACAAATATTGCCAAGTCAAGATGTGCCATACTGAGAGACTCCTACCCAAGAAGACTGAATGCTGTAATGAAATCAAAAGGTACTTCAAGAAAGTATTAGTTTAAGGGTGTGCACACAACAAAGTATTAAGGTGTGCACACTTATGCAACCAGCATATTGTATGTTTTTTATTATTTATATTTCCCCCTAAGAGATTTGTTTGATTTTCAATTGAATTGTACAGGTTATAGGTCACACTAAATATGGGAAAAGTTTTGAAATGATTTATTGTGGTCTCATTTTTCATATCATAAAAACCTCACATTTTAACAGGGGTATGTAAACTTTTTATATCCACTGTATATGTTTTGTATAAAAATTAAACTGAGTTCTGCTTATGTCTATGAATCATAGTAATATATGAGTGCATATGCCAACAGATTCCCGTGAGTAGACCTCTCATAGCTATGGACAAACTGCCGGGAGCTAAGCCAAGCTTTCCATGGGCACACTTGGACAAGACTGACATATCTTAAATTTCCCTTTGCATAGAAAAAGAAAAATGGATTTAGATTGCATAATTGTGAAGCCTAATCCATTCCCATCTTGTATAACGTGACAGAACTTATCACTTTAAACCACTTAGTAGTTTCTAATACAGCAAACTGACACCGACTCAAAGACTTATTTATAAAGTGAAATGAAAGAAAAAAAAACAGTTATAACTGATGAACTGCTTAAAAAGGCATGCTTTTAAAAATGGTTACTGAATGACCGTACAGTCAATTGTACAAATAAAGCTTAAAAATCTACTGTGCAGAAGCAAAAACACAAAGAAGCAAATGACAAGGTAATGGTTTAAAAACTGACTTCCATGTGCTGTAGTACAAAAATTAATAAATATTGCTTTAAAAAATTCTCCATATCTATAAGACAAAGTACTTTGATGAACCAAACCTGCCAACAATAGCAGTACCATAGTTAATGACCTTACATGGTAGTTGGGCTTAGTTATGTAGCTGTCAGTCCTCAGAGGATGCAGTCCCCACCCTCTGAACAACAGTCCTGTGGTAACATTTTTCTGTTTGGTACTGGCACTTTGAATGATGGCAGCACCTATGAAGACACGACCAACTCCAAGCTGGTCTGATAGGGACACCAAAATCATGGTCTACCTCTTGCAGGAACTGTATCTGAACAAAAATGAGAGCAGTACCCAGTTCTGCAAGGAAAAAGGTTCGATGGGTGAGCATCTCTGACAGGGATTTCTTGCTCTGGCCCACACTGTTGTCAAAGTTACAATGACCTGCGGAAACTTAGGCCTGACCAACTAGCCAAGTGAGCAGATCAGGTTAGAGTAAGAGTTCTACAAGTATTTTAATATTTTATTTTTAAATCGTATATAAAGTAGATTTTAAAAAAAGGTAAATATTGCATAAATGCAACTAAATGGAAGAAGAAATGTATGTGTAAGTGCAAATATATGTACCTATATAACACAAAAGGTATAACTTAGCATAAACATATCTATAAATAGAAATGCATCTGTAAGCAAATATGGCATGTTTATTTTCATAGGTTCATGGGTAGGTACTAGGCTATTAGCCCTAGGGCCTATATAAGCCTAGCCAAAAAGGTACCCTGGCTTTCGCCACCCAAGAAAATTATTTTCCTGTGCCACAGAAGTGATCCCTGGGGTGAATTTCCTATTTCCCATCCAATCATCAAGATTTTTCTTGAAGAGTGCTAATGAGGAGCTCTGTTTGATATAGATAGGTAGTCTGTTCCAGAGTATGGGAAGTCTCTGGGACAGGAATCTATCCCTGCAGCATGTTCTGTTTACTGTGGTGACAAGGTTTAGGTCCCTAGAGCATGTAGATTGGAGGGATTGGGATTTCTCTAAGTGGAGCATGTCCAGCAGCTCTTGGTTTGACATAGCTTTGTATGTTAGGCAGAGATTGCCTCTGAGTAGGCGATATGCGACAAGAGTAAAGCTGGAGTTTTTTGAGACGGTCTGTGTAGGGCATCTGTTTGAGGCCAGTAATCCTCTTTGTGAGGTATTTCTGTGGCCTTTCCAGTTGTTGTAGATGTCTTATGAGGTACATACCAAAAGGGGTGTTGTACTCTATAATGGGTCTAATGAGTGATGAGTAGAGGGGAACAATGACCTCTTTTTTTCTGGATGAGAAACCTTTTGTGATGAGGTGAGCCACGTAGAAGGATTTCCTGACCACTGTGGCGATGTGATTATCAAAGGAGAGATTACTGTCCACCTGTGTCCCAAGGTCTCTTATCACACTTTCAGCATTAAGTAGACTACCAATTATGTGGTAGTTATTGGGTACAGAGTTTTTACCAAAGGGGATGACAATACACTTTTTGGCATTGAGCTTCAGGCCATGGCTTTGTTTTCATACAAATAAAAATATACACACATGCAAGAGGTAGACACAGCCCTGAGCAGCATCCTACCATCACCCAGAATGATACCATAGTACAAGCAGAAAATGATTGATTTCAACAACTGGCTAAGTTTCTGGTGTCATTCTAAGGGGATCCAGTATCTGTCTGGCTAGGATGACATGACTGACAGACCCTGATGCTTTGCCAGAGATGGCCTGCATCTGTTACCCCTTGGCTTCCGGATACTGGCCAAGGCTCTTGCCACCCCTATAGTGCCTTTTTTAGGCGGTGTTCCAAAGGCCAAATTACCACCCTAACAACTACAAACAAATGCAATCTGAGGGTCATGCTGCTCAATGTTAGAAGTCTAAATCTCAAAATGCACTTGCTCGAAGCACTCCTTAAAATAGAGAACATCGACATTTGTGCTGTAATAGAGACCTGGTTCAAGCCAGCAGAAAGCAACCCTGCACTACCAGGCTATAACTCATTCCACACCTTTTGGCCCAGGAACTTGGACTGAAGCTCCAAACGCTGTGGTGTTTCCATATTCATAAAGGATGCGCACAACTCCAGACTGGTAGCCCAATATAACGCATCTCAGATACTTCAGGTGCAGCTAACATTGGGTAAGACAACGATTCAGGTCATAGCCTGCTATAGGCTCCCAACCATGTCCCAAGACTCACACTGCACATTCCTAGGCACCTTGGAGAATATTAGGGTCCAACCTAACACTCATACTGGGCAACTTCAACTACTCCTCCATTAACCGGGAGAACTACTCATGTACCAATACAGTCGCCCAAGGTTTCCTGGAATTCATTAATTCCAGTTCCCTGAACCAGCTTGTTCTTGCCTCCACTAGAGGTAGCAACATCCTTCACCTGGTCATTACTAACATGGGCGATCGTTGCTCTACACCAATAGTCAACTCCTCCTTGGTTAGATCCGACCACAAACTAATCACCTTGGAAATCCACATCTTTCCCAACACGCCCGCAAAGGTAACCACCATGAAAAACTTCTCCAAAGCTAATTTTGGGCTCCTAAAAACAGAGGTGGCAAACTTCATAGCACCCATGCAAATGGAAATCAGTTGCATGACTGCTGAATCATACACCAATGCACTGTATGAACACGTACACAAATGCATGGATCTTGCCATACCCAATAGAATCAAGATGCTCTTCTCCAAAACCAGGAGGCCAATCTGGTGGTCCCTTGCCATAAACAAACTCTACAACAGAAGGAGGAAACTGATGCATAATAAGGTGAAGTCCAAAGACTGAAAAAACTCCCTTATCAGCCTCAACAAAAAGTTGAGATCTCTCATCAAATCCTCTAAAGCTAGCTATGAAAACAGAATTGCAGCAGATAGCAAAGACAACCACATGGCCTTCTATAGTTATGTAAAGAATCTCCACAGCAAAACCCAGATTTGCTCTGAGCTCCTGCACAATGGTACCTCCTATACTGAACCAACAGATATTGCCAATACATTGGTCAACAGATTCAGTGTCAACTTTACCCCTCTCCCTTCCCAAGGGATCAGTCACAATACCAGTAGATTGCCAGGCACCCAGTATTACTGCTGCACAGGTTAAAACAGCACTGTTCAAGGCCACAAATACAGCTTCTATGGGACCAGACAATATCGCTGGCTGTGTTCTACATGAACTACAGAGTGAACTGGCACCTCACCTGTGTGCCCTGTTCAATCACAGCCTCACCTCAGGCTTTGTACCTAACGAATGGCGCACTGCTACAGTCATCCCTCTCCACAAAGGAGGAGTGACCACAGACCTTGGGAACTATTACCCCATTAGCCTGATGAGTCTGATATGCAAAGCTATGGAACAAATCATCATGGACCTAATAAACAAGGATATAGGAAATCTCCAAACTCTGAATTCCACACAGTCTGGTTTTGTGAAGAGTAGATCATGCCTGCTCAACTCGGTTGACTTCTTTGAGTCAGTCACCAGAGCTATGGATGAAGGCAAGGTGGTTCATACAGCCTACCTTGATCGGGCCAAGGTCTTTGATATCATTCCTCACTCAGAAATCATAGAAAAACTCACTAAGCTAGGCATCAACCCCTATATCACTAGGCGGGTTGTAAACTGGCTCACAGGTAGAACTAATAGTGTGAAAGTAGCTGACTCGAAGTCAGACTGCTGACCAGTCACGAGTGGAGTCCCACAGGGTTCGGTCCTGGGTCCCTCCTGTTTGGTATCTACCTCTATGAAGTCCAGGCCAACACAAAGGGAATCTGGCTGACAAAGTTCACAGACAACTGCAAGTTGGGAGCTATTATTAACTCCTCAAGTGATGTTGACATCCTACAGAAAGGCCTCACTGAGACCAACAAGTGGTGTCAGAACCATGGCCTTAAGCTCAATGCCAAAAAATGTGTCATCATCCCCTTTGGGAAAAACATGGTTCCCATGAATTACCACATCAATAGTAGTCCACTGAACACAGAAGGCATTATAAGAGATCTGGAAACACAGGTTGACATCACCTCTCCTTTGACCACCACATTGCCAATGTGGTCAGAAAGTCCTTATGTGTGGCACATCTCATTATTAAGAATTTTGCATCCTGGAAAAAAGAGGTCATTGTCTCCCTTCATTAGGCCAATCATTGAGTACAATGCCCCAATTGGCATGTACCTCACTAAACACCTGCAACAACTGGAGAGGCTGCAAAACTACCTCACAAAGAGGATCCTAGGTCTTAAACATTTGTCCTATATGGAAAGACTAAAAAAACTCCAACTATTCTCCGTCTCATATCACCAACTTAGAGGTGATCTCTGCTTGACTTACAAAGCCATGTCTGACCCGGCTCTGTTAGAAATGCTACAGCTAAAGAAATCCCAATCCCTCCGCACCACACAGTCCAGAGACCTAAACCTCATTACCTCAATCAACAGAACATGCTGGAGAGACAGGTTCATAACCCAGAGACTGTCCATGCTATGGAATAAACTTCCCATATATGTCAAACAGAGCACCTCACTGGCCCTCTTCAAGAGAAATCTTGATGAGTGGATGGGAAATAAAAAATTCACCCCAGGGATCACTCCAGTGGCTTAACTTAACAGAGGCACTGGGAACTAAGGTCAGGTGGCAAGATGCCAGAGTAATCCTATTGGCTAAGCTTGTAAAGACTCCAGGGCCATTAACCTAGTACACACCTATGAACCTATATATATATATATATATATATATATATATATATATATATAGATAGATATATATAGATATATATATATATATATATATATATATATAGACACACACATACACATGCACACTAAAAGTGTAGGTATGTAGAATATATATTTTATATATATATATATATATATATATATATATATATATATATATATATATATATATATATATATATATATATGTTTGTGTGTGTGTGTGTATGTATATATATATATATATATATATATATATATATATATATATATATATATATATATATATATAGGTCTAGGATGATTCACTGGAAGCACATTTCACTGAAAGTCAAATGACTGTGCACAATTCACTGAAGCACATTTCACTGAAAGTTATATATGGCCTTTTCCCCACTGTAGTGCGACCCTGGAGTTAGTATAAATAGTAAGGAGGGGGTGTGTAGGGGGCATAGTCGCCCACATAGTTTGGACATATATTATGTTCAGAAAACAGTAATTTATTGGAATTGCAAGTATCCATGCATATAGTTCAAAATATTAAAAAAAAAAAACAATGTGTGTGTGGGGGGGGGCCCCCTTACCATATATACTATCCCCATGGTCGCACTAGAGTGGGGAAAAGGCCATATATAACTTTCAGTGAAATGTGTTTCAGTGAATTGTGTTTTCAGTGAATTGAGCACTGCATACCGCTAGGGATGTGGCGGTATTGAGGGTAATAATAAATCCACTAAACTGAAGTGGACCAAGGATGGAGCCTTGTGAGACTCCTAATATGAGGGGGAGTAGAGGGGGTAGATCCTGGAGACATTTTATAGCTGTTTATGACCTGTTGGGTAGCTTTGGAGCCAGTGGCAGTCTAGGGGGGGTGCGATTAAGGTTGGCGAGAGTAGTTAGCAGCTTGCTGAGAGACTCTGATAAAGGCCTTTAACAAATCAAGAAAGACAGATGATCCTATTTTACCTTCATTTCTAAATTGATGGTGTTGATATAGCTGAGGAGGGCAGATGCAGCATGAGGCCTGAAGTAGTGTTGGGATTTTGGCAAGTAAATTATTGGTTGAGAATGAATGCATTCCTCTAGGAGTTCAGCTAGTGGGGAAAGAATTGCTCTGGGCCTATAATTTGTAAGTTCTGTCAAGTTTCTACCTTTGTGCAAGGGTATAATGTATGATATTTTCCATTTGGTTGGGACGTATTGCTCAGCAATGGATCTTTTAAGTATTCAGGATAAGAACTGGCTTCAGCTGCTGTTTTTTGAAATTCTGCTAGTAGATTGTCAGCTGAATTTGCATTAGGTTTTGAGTTTTTCAAACACTGTTCTGCTATCTAGGTTTATAGTACTCTTTTAACCTATCCCTGATGTTACACCTTGTTCTGCAATTTTTTGGCTGTTTGAATTATGCTGAGAGGTTAGGAGGTCAATGGGGCCTGTACTTTGTTTAAAATGACTAATGTTGGGAGGGTAGTTAGCAGCTGTGAGAATGTTGCTGAAGGCATAGTTGTTTTGAATGTATACTAATGCAAACCCTGTTACACTACTATTGTGTAAAACCACAATGTTCTACTCACTGATGCAATGACTGCAATTTTTTCGTTGTCCGTAGTTAATGTGTTAAAATTCTGGGAGTGTGGTTAGGGCCTGTGAGAATGCTGCAGTGTTCAATGTTTGCCTGGAATTTTTCTAATGGGGCTCATGCACTGTATAAGCACATTTTTACTTCATCCACAACTATTGTGCCGAGATTTTGGTGGGGTGAGAATTCTGCAAAATGTACTGATATCTTAATGCATGCTAATGCAAACACTGTTCTGCTGTCTAGGTTTATAGTACTGTTTAAATATCCCTGATGTTACAGCTTGTTCTGCAGTTATTTGTGGTCATTTGAATTATGCAATTTGGAGGGTGATGGGGCCTGATATCTTAATGCATGCTAATGCAAACACTGTTCTGCTATCTAGGTTTATAGTACTGTTTAAACATCCTTGATGTTACAGCTTGTTCTGCAGTTTATTTGTGGCTGTCTGAATTATGCTATTTGGAGGTTGAGGGGACCTGTACATTGTTTACAATGCCTAATGTTAGGAGGGTAGTTAGCAACTGCGAGAATGTTGTAGAAGGTGCAGATGTTTGAATGTATACTAATGCAAACCCTGTTAAGCTACTATTGGGTTTACCAGCAATGTACTAATGATGCAATGACTTAACTTTTTTCATCGTCCGTACTTATTGTGTTGAAAGGTTTGGAGTGTGGTTATGTTATGGCCCGTGAGAATGTTGCAGTGTCCATTGTTTGCCTTGAGTTTTTTAATGGGGGGTCACAGACTGTATAAGCACATTGTTAATGCTATACCTTTTTGTTTTCACTTCATCCAGAACTGTGCCTAGACTTGTGGGGGGGGGGGGGGGTAAGAATTCCACAGAATGTACTGATATCTTAATGCATGCTAATGCAAACACTGTTCTGCTGTCTAACTTTATAGTCCTGTTTAACTATCCCTGTTGCAACTAGTTCTGCAGTTATATTTGGCTGTTTGAATTATGCTATTTGGAGGCTGATGGGGCCTGTACATTGTTTAAAATGCCTAATGTTGGGAGGATAGTTCGAGGCTGTGAGAATGTTGCAGTGTTCAATGTTTGCCTGGAATTTTTTTTTAATGTGTGGCCACTTACTGTATAAGCACATTGTTAATGTTACGCTTGTTTTCACTTCATCCAAAATTGTACAGAGACTGGAGGGTTGAGAATTCCACAGAATGTACTGGTATCTTAATGCATGGTAATGCAAACACTGTTCTGCTATCTATGTTTATAGTACTGTTTAACTGTCCTTGATGTTACGCCTTGTTGCAATGACTTAAATTTTTTTCGTTGTCCATAGTTATTGTATTGAAAGTTTGAGAGTATGGTCAGGGCCTGTGAGAATGTTGCAGTGTCCATTGTTTGGAGTTTTTTTTTTTTTAATGGGGGGGGGGGGCAGGGACTGTATAAGCACATTGTTAATGCTACACCTTTTTGTTTTCACTTCATCCAAATTGTGCCGAGACTTTGGGGGGGGCTAAGAATTTCGCAGAATGTACTGATATCTTAATGCATACTACTGCAAACACTGCTCTGCTATCTTAAGTTTATAGTAATGTTTTAAACTATCCATGATGTTATGCCTTCTTCTGCAGTTATTTTTGGCTGTCTGAATTATGTTGACAGTTTAGGAGGTTGATAGGGCCTGCGAGAATGTGTGTCCAGATGTTTTTGGTTTTTAGCCTGTTCTCTCTCTCAAAATGATTGCATAGCACAATGTGGAGGGCTGAGGCTACTAGCAGAAATGGACTTCATGTTTCATACCCTCCACATAATGCATGGTACATTCCCTGGCTTTATGCTTTTGTACACAGATCCTGTGCTAAGGGGGGGTTGTGGGAATGTCTCCCAATGTGTGTGCCACTTCTACATCCCTCACAAATGAGGTTTTCTAGCAAATCCATGATTTTACTCCTTTGTTCAACCAATGATTTTGGTTTGTTCAAGTGTGCTAAGAAATTGAGATGGAGAGGTAGTGGGCATGTGTAGTCTTTTTGTTGTACCGTAACATTTCTCTTGCCTCATAGCTTGGTGTGTTCCCCTTCAAACTTGTGCCTCTCCTAGTCATTAGTTCTTTCAGACTTTAGTCTGTTCCAGAGAGTTTGTAATATCAATCTTTTGCATTGTTTGGGGCCTCTTCACATGTTTGGGGGGATGAAAGGGGAAGAATTGTGCAGAAAAAGCTCAAGTTTACCTCTAGTGTTAACTGTAACTTGGGCCTTTCTCATTACTTTTTTGTGCCTACTGGTTAGTTATTCTTCAGTCATTCTGCCTGCAGTGCAATAGTGACTGATGTCAATGCAAGTCATTATGCAATATATATTTTGTAATGCACTTCAATTGTACCTATTACCTACTTTTTTTCACTGCTGGTTACTGTTACTCAGCAGTTCTTCAGTATTAGGTTGCTCATTCTTTTGTGCCTGCAGTCATAGTAATGTGACTTTGGAACCTAATCCATTTGTTTTTTGGTTTATATGCCTGTGCTGCAGTTTTTTGGCCTACTGGTCCTTAGTTCTGCCTACAGTGTAATAATCATCATTAGAATTTGTTCGGAATGCTAATGTTTGTCATTATGCAGTCCGGATAGGTCAAAGAAAGTTGCATAACATGTACCTGATGTGTAGTGCTTTTTACTAACAGTATGACAAAAGGACTCTATGTCTGCATGTGTAGTAATTCTGCTTTACTTCCATTTCCAGTTAGAGATGAAGTGTGCATATTTGTCAAGAGCAGCAAAAAGAAAGCTTCAGCAGCAGAGGAATGAGGATGTAAAGAGACAGGGTTCCATTATGAAATTTTTCTGTGGGTCATCGGAGAGGGGAGATTCAGGAAAAAGTCTGCCTTCAGGACAACACAATGGTTCTGCATTACAGTCTGACCACTGTGAGGCCAGCATCTTTCCAATAGAAAGTGACTACTCTCTTGCGGCTACACCACAGGCTACCTCCTGTGGACCTACAGCCATTACCATGGGTGAAAGCATGTCAGCAAATGCAGATTCAACTGCAGAGGTGTTGCCTGGATCACCAGACTTTGATACAGAAGGAGCCCATACTTCCGTAGTGACAGATGTGGTCTATGACTTGCAGGGAGTGTCAGGTATATCTTTTGCAGATCTAGGAACTTGGCCAGACTTGATAAGGAATGAGTTTAGGGTAGCTGCCATTCAACATGGACCTGTGCAAGTGGTGTTGCCACAGTTCCCAGTCAATGAGCAGAAAAGAAGATTTATATCGGAGAACTACTTCCATGTGCTGCCTAATGGAGAAAGAGCAAAACGCACTTGGCTGACATATTCGGTCTCAAAGGATGCACTGTTTCGCTTTGCATGCAAATTGTTTGGACATTCTAATCATCTTCTCCGGTCAAGTGGTTACAAAGCATGGACAGAGAGATATACAAAGCTTTACACAGCCATGACCAAGCACTGGGGCATACAGCATGCATGCTGTTGTAGAAGGAACTGGACAATAGATTAAAGAGTAGGCAGACTATGGACGACAAGAGACAAGCAGTGGTTAAAAAGGAGATTTAAAAAAGTTCAGTTACAGATTTGCTGTTCTGAACTGTTTGTAAGTTTTGCTTGGGCTAAAGGGAAGTCTCTGTGTTCATCAGTGGCAGTGATAAACATTGAGCAGCCTGCCTGCCCCTGTGGGAGTGGTTACTGCCTTGAAACTGTAGTTTTATTGGCCATTTTGGGTCAATTCCAAACTCCTTGATCTCCCTCTCTTAAAACCCTCTTTTGCTCGGTTTTGCGCATTTTTGCGCATAGCGCAACATCGGGCATTGCCGCCTAATTGGGTTTAAACTATTCCTGGCTCCACAAAGTCTGCTCTTCACTTTTTCCCTTAGAACTGCTCTATCTCTCAAATTAAACACCATATTCTCATTCTAAGGCCCCTCACTGGTCCAAATATGTAATATTACAAGTTAGCACTAATAAACCATAAGCACTACTTACTCTTATACTCTCTACGATTACCTTGTCCCCTATTGGCCCGTTTTAATTTAGTTCCCCGTATTAATCTAGCATGTCCAAAGGTCAGTCAATGGTTTCCTCTCCAGTCCAGCTGGTGAATCTGGGAATTTTGAGGCAATGTTAGAACTGTCTCATGTGCACGGACAACCCTCTCCTCCTCCAAACAGGTTCAAATATATGTGAGAGATGCAACCATATAGCCAAACTGAAGGCTGAGCTCTCTCATCTCAAAACTGGTGCAACCAGTCAGGAGGAGAAGGTAACCTCACAAAACACAATTCCAGTATCAAATAGTCCCACCATAACAGCGAACCAAACACATAAAAACATACTCAGAGGCTCTAAATAAAAATCTACTTAAGCAACAGAGCCCTCCAAAGCAGACATCCAAACAAATGCTACCCCAAAACAAAACACGTACAACACATAGAACACAAAGTCAGTGTGTCAAGCAGTCACAGTCCTTAAGGCTGAATAACACACCCAATACCCTTGGAATAGGTGACTCTATTGTCAGACACACTGATGTCCCGCTCACCAGGCTGAATAAAGAGAAGGTCACAGTGAACTGCCTGTTGGACGCTAGGATCTGCCACATAACGCAAGCACTCAGGTCACTCCAAAGCAAATACAAATATGACTCAGTCATTGTACATGCTAGCGTGAATGACCTGAGACGTACCTCCCTCGACTACATGAAAAGAGACATAGAGGAGCTCTCTTTTCATGTAGCCCAGGCCGGTATGACCCTGACCTTGAGCAGCATCTTACCCTCACCTAGAATGATGCCACAGTCTAAAGGCAAAATGATCGATTTTAACAATTGGCTATTTGCTTTTATGTAGTTGATTGAAACGCTGCTTTACTAGGCGCGTTACAGCTACATGTACCTTGGCTGCGTTTTCAGGATTGGAAATTTATATTTCTTTACTGCTTATTTCTTATTCCATGCAACGCTGAGGATATTGTTGGTTTTGGCATAAAGTTGTTTTGGTGGACTACCATTTATTGGTACTTGAGCCCTAAATCCACTTAACCTCTGGCGTGGGCTGTTTGTTTCTGTGCTTATGTTGCAGATATAGTATGTACTGTATTGGTAATTACTATCTCTTTGCAATTTTTGTGTCTATGCTTATGTCGTAGATAAAGTATGGTACTGCATTGATAATGTACTATCTCTTTGTAATATAATGTGATTTTCCTTGCTCTATGTGGTTTTTAGCGATTGGGCTAGTCTTACATCTTTAGTCTTGGTGCCGCTAACATTATAGCTACTTGCTTGAAGGGAGATGAGACTATTTCCGTTCTTTTTGTGTTGGCTATGTCGCATTTGGTTTTTGGCTTGAACTGTTGCTTACTGAGGGTTCTACATGAGAAAGTGCTGAAGCTGTAGGAATTACATTTTTTTTTTCCCGCCTTATCACTGTCAGACTTCCTCTGGCAAGTTTTTCGCGCGTTGTACCACATTACTGCGTTCAGACTTAGCTATTGTTTCTGCACTGTGTTTCTGCTCTATGCATTTTTAGTAGTGTTTTGTAAAACCTGAGCCTGATGTGTACATGCAGATAAAGGAAATTGTTACTTTACTCTTGACACTAAGCTGACAATTAGTTGTACCTTGTTTTTTATTGCCACTAAGCTGACAATTAGTTGTACCTTGTTTTTTATTGCCGAGTAAATGTACATATTTGTTACTCCATGTAAAGAATGATTTGCTTGTCATAGTTCCAAGTTATTATATGCTGCTCATTTTTGTCTTTTTTACATATCGTTTCTCTACCAGCTGGTATAAGGTATTTTTCTCCACTCTCAACTCCTGGAAGTGCTCGTTTGTGGACTCCTAAGAACTACTATATCCACCCGCCAAATCCTGCCTTGGTTCCCCCCTGGGCTACCTAAACCACCATGGACAAAACCACAGTAATCATCACTGTATGTTACAGTGTTTTTTGACTTTTATTCAAAGAGTATTACTTATGTTATTTCTTATCCTCTACTCTTGTTACTTTTACTAGACTACTGCCAGTCTCTGCCAGCAGCAACCCCCCCCCCCGTTTCATTTTACTACTCTATCCCTTAGAATGCCTCTTCATTTTGTAGACCCTTACCTTCTTCAATCCAGCCCTTAATCTATCTGTGTCCTTAGTACTTGCCATTCCCCTTCTCCCTCCTCCTATGCTCTTCTCTTCCCCCCTGAGAACATTGTAGTGTCTCCCTCTACCCTCCTTACTGTTTGTATTTTTTGTACTCTCCTTGACTCTTTGCTTCTTCCTTGTTGTTTTTTTCCTTTCTGAGCCCTGACTACATTCTCCGTTCCTTAGTCTTATCAACCTGTCGCTAGGCTGCTCCTTCACCACCTCTACCTATTCTAGGCTTCCCTGGAGCCTATCCCCATACTGTCTTATTCTGAGCCTCACTTATCTGCTATCTTTCCCCTTTCCTCCACTTTACCCTTAGCTACCCTCCTTTAGCCAGCCTCCTGCCCTTGAATTGCACCTTACTGATTGTTTTCTCTCCCACTTGCTCTCGCATGGTTTTGTGTCTGCCCAGCTTCGCTCCTCTCCCTACCCTCAAATCCCACACACCCCTGGGAGTCCTTACCTTATAGCTCTCTAGACACTCCCCCCATATCCCCTGACCTATCACCATCCTTCTTATCAGTTAACCTCTCCCCTTAGCTATTATCTCTCTTTCCTTTTCTCCTCCTACTTCATGCTACTCCTGCTACTCCCATCTCTAACATCCACCTCCAAATTATTCTTCTACTTTTCTTGTATACCTATCTATTTCACCTCTTACATTCATTTTCTCCTATTCTTCATCCTTTACCTAGACTAAGCTACCCCTTGTACCTGCTAATTCTACCAGCATCTACCTATTATTGACAACCTCTATCCAGGTCTTGTTTTTTACTTCTTCTTTCTCTTAACACCATATACTACTGGTTATCACATAACCACTGGCTCTTGTACTGACCAACTCTCACAAACTATATCATCCTAACACTTACTCAATACCATGCCTCCAACACTAAAACCCTTTCTCTCATACATCCTTCTCTTTACCACTATTCTAGCCTCTCTTTCTATATCCTACTATATCACCCTCTTTGAAAACAACTCTTTAAAGGAACAAAATCATCATCTCCAGCAAACACTACCATCCTCTTTTCTCACTACCCTTGATCACAGTAACATAACCTGCTCCACTAATTATCTTCTACCAAAATACCACAGAATAACTCATACGACATTCTACCTTAACAAAAGATATTGTAACAACTTACTCAAAATCCTTAAATTCCTATTCTACTCCAATCATTGCCTTCTCCTACATGGAGATATACATCCAAACCCTGGTCCCTACACTAAGACTAATCTAAACACAAATACACATCCTCTACCTATACCTCCACCAGGTATTAAAACATCCAACTCCCTTCTAATAGCTCACCTTAATATTAGAAGCATAAACAACAAAGTTCATCATCTCCATGCACTATTGAACCTGCACTCATTTGACATATTATGTCTTACAGAAACATGGTTAAAACCCTCTACTCACGACCAGGAAATAACCCCTCCTGGCTACAACATACTCAGATATGACAGTAAAACTAAGAAAGGTGGTGGTATAGCCATCTTCTATAAATCCAATCCCCAACTTACCATCCATAATGAACTTTCACTAATAGACCCCAAAGCTGAATCATTATCTACCAAACTCCAGATTAACAATAACAAATCAATCTATCTAATTTGTATATATCTCCCCCCTGGTAAAAATACTCAGACTCTAGAAAACTTACTTGGTTCACTTTCCAACCAACAACACCAAGAAACCATAATACTTGGTGATTTTAACATTGACTGGATAACCTGTTCAAACCAACACCCAACTAACCATATTAATCTCTATGGGTTCACGCAATTAATAACAACTCCTACTAGAATCCATAAACAAAATAGAAAAGAAACAACTCTTGATTGGATCCTTATTAATAACCACCCCAGCAGTTACACTCCAGGAACCCTTCCTGATAATATCAGTGACCATATGCTTACATATGTCACAAGACAAAAAGTAAATAGTCCAGATACTCATAAACTAAGAACATCCTGATCGAAAAAGTTCTTTAACCCTGAAAATTTCAATACTGAATTGCAAGCTTGTGACTGGTCACCACTAACGCACCTTGAACTAAATAAAGCAGTGACCTACTTTAATACAAACTTTCTTCAAATCATTGATCATCATGCCCCTTTTCACTCTACTAGAATAAGATCCAAAGCTGCTCCATGGCTTTCTAAACAAACAAAAGATAAAATGATCCTCAGAAATAAAATCTGGGCCCAATGGAGAGCTACTAAATGTCCATCTGATCATCTCCTCTTCAAACAATTAAGAAATGCCACCAAAAAAGATACTGTTAGAGATAAAAAGGAATATTATCTTCACCTGCAACAAAGTAGTCAAAAAACCCCTCAAAAATTCTGGACAAGCGTCAATAAACTTCTTAAACCAGGACATGCACCTACTCCTACCCCTACAGGCTTTCACCTCAACAATGCTATATAGATCCCTGATACCTTTAATAAGTATTTCACAGAAGCCATTCAATCCCTAGCTAACTCATTACCTACACCGACTGCATCCTTACCAAATACCACTCTACCCTCGACTAAGAACTTTCAAATTCAACCCGTTGCTACATCTCTTATTTATAAGCTTCTTAAGAAACTCAAACCTTGCACCCCATCTGCTGACCAACTCCCATCTGAATACCTACAAATAGCTGCTAAAGCTATCAATTATCCAGTCTCCATACTGATAAATAGGACAATCACTGAAGGAACAATCCCCACCTTATGGAAAATATCTCATATAATTCCCCTACATAAAGGAGGCTCATCAACCGAACTCTCAAATTTTCGCCCTATTGCCTTACTTTCCCCATTAGCCAAGATTATGGAAAGATGTGTTCACAAACAAATTCTTAACTACCTTCTTCAAAACAAACTTCTAGCCAACTGTCAACATGGGTTTAGACCATTCCACAGCACGACAACTGCCCTCCTTTCCTTCTCCGACTCCATAAACAATAATTGCTTCTCCTCAGCACTTTTCATAGATCTGTCCAAAGCCTTTGATATGGTTAACCACAATATACTTCTTGACAAACTAAACCTTTATTCTCTCAGCCCACACTCACTACAGTGGTTTAGGAGCTATCTCCAAAACAGGCAACAAGCAGTCCTTTGGGAGAACAACCTATCTTCCTTACTCCCAGTAAATATTGGTGTTCCACAAGGTTCAATCCTAGGTCCCCTTCTTTTTTCTTTATTCATCAATGACCTACATCTAAATATACCACAAGCCACCTGCATTCAATATGCTGATGACTCAACATTAATCTGCACTGCTAAAAATATTCCCTCCCTCCAGTCCCTCACCCAAACAGTCTTCCAATATGTCGAAAATTGGTTTATGCAACACTGCCTCCTCCTTAACCCCCAAAAAACTAAGCTTCTTCTCTTTACTCCCACTCATAAATCTCCCACACCTCTCTTTACTATCTCCTCAAATAATGCAACCAGTATAAACCCTGATAAGACCACTCGACTGCTAGGTGTAACTATTGATAACCATCTCAATTATGATGAACACATTAATACCACTATTAAAACTGTCAACAAAAAAATTGGAACACTCTACAGAATTAAACCCTTTCTTACCCCAGAAGCTAGAAAAACCATTGCTCAAACACACCTGATCTCTACCCTCTTCTATGCCTCACCTATCTACACTAACTTATCCAAAAATAACACTACCAAACTCTCTATCTGCTACAATAGCATAGCCAGATTCATTACTGCTACTCTCCAACAAACTCACCATTGTCTTAACCTCAAACTTCTAAACTGGTTAGAGCTAAATAACCACTTACTCTATCAACAACTAATCATTCATAAGACCCTTTACTACCCTGATGTCACCCCTAGCCTTACAAAACTGATCATACCATATAAAAACCTAGCCACACTCCGTTCTGCTAATAAACTCCTAGTATCCCTAACAAAATCATATAATAAAGCTGGGGATGCATTACTCTCAAATTCCATAGGTAAAATCTGGAATCAACTCCCACAAGAAATAACCAATCAAAACTCTACCTCTCTTTTCAAAAAACACATTAAAGAACATCTCAAAACACAATGGCTTTGTCCTTGTGCAAATCCCGACTGAAATCATGTCCTCACTCACCTATTTTTACCCCCCCCATCCCCCTTACTGAGCTACTCACGATAACTTTCAAGAGTTTTAGAGTTATATCTAAAAATTATACTTTACCAGAAATCTTTTTATCTGCCTGTGTAACTTAATTTTGTGTTATTTGTTACTGTTACTGTTTTTAGAAGTATAATATAGTAGTATGTAGTATAAATTCATCTCCTATTTTTACTATTTGTTTTGTGCTGAAACTTATTTTTCATTCTACCTTGTATTGTTTACTCATATTATGCTTTATGTAATAATTCATTGTTTATTGTCTGTACTGGAGCTTTTCTCCCCGGGCCTCTACTGAAAACGGATATTTATGTCCAGTTAGACTAGCCCGGTCAACAAATGTAAAATAAATAAAATAAAATGAAATGTTGGTGTCATTCAAAGGGGATCCAGTGTCTGTCAGCCTGGGATGACATGCTCGACAAGCCACGTTGCTTCGTTAGGGATGGCTTGCACCTATCACCCCTGGGCTTTCCGATATTGGCAAAGGCTCTTGCCACCCCCATAGTGCCTTTTTTAGGCAAGGCTCAAAAGTCAAACCCACCTCCATAGACAGCACAAGGAACAAGAAACTAAGGGTAATGCTGCTAAACGCCAGAAGTCTTAACCTCAAGATGCATGCACTCGAAGCTCTCCTCAGTATGGAGAACATCGATATCTGTGCAGTGACAGAAACCTGGTTCAAGGCTCCAGAGAGCACCCCAGCACTACCAGGTTATACCTCATATCATGCTTTTCGGCCCCAAAACCCGGACCGAACCACAAAAGGAGGGGGAGTTTCCATATTTATCAAGGATATCCACACCTCCAGGTTAGTGGCAGTGCACGAAGTATCGGAGACCATCCATGTGCAACTGACAGTGGGCAAGACTGCTTTTCAGTTTATAGCATCCTACAGACCACCATCTCAAAGTCAGGAATCCCACTCGGCTTTCCTGAAAACATTGGAGAACACTAAGATCTCTCCGAACACCATTATATTGGGCGACTTCAACTACCCAATAATAGACTGGGAGCATTACTCAAGCCCCAGCACCTTAGCCCAAAGGTTCCTGGAATTTATAAACTCAAATGCTATGGAACAACTAGTCACCACTCCCACAAGAGGGGAAAACATACTAGACCTGATCATTACCAACATGGGGACTCTATGCTCCATACCAGAAGTATATCCCTCATTGGTAAGATCAGACCATAAATTAATTTCACTGGATATCCACATCCCGACCCCACCCCCAGCCCAGAAAACCACAGTGAAAAACTTCTCAAAAGCGAACTTCACACTTCTCAAAACTGAAGTGGAATCCTTCAAGGCCCCAGGGCCAGTAGAAACTACGGCCCAAACTGAAGAATCCTATATAAACGCATTCTACGGACATCTCCAGGAATGCATGGATCATGCTATCCCAAACAAAATCAAGGCCCAGTCATCCAAAGGCAGGCATCAAGTCTGGTGGACCCCAGCCATAAATAAACTGTACAACAGAAGGAGGAAGCTACTACATGATAAGAGCAAAATCCCTAAAAGGGAAGGCATCTCTGATCAGTACTAGCAAAAAATTACGACCCCTCATAAAATCCTCCAACACCAGCTTCGAGAGAAAAATTGCACAGGACACTAAAGACAATCATAAGGCTTTTTTCAGTTATGTTAGGAACCTGGGATGCAACTCCCAGACTTGTTCTGAGTTGATTCTAAATGACAAAAAATACACTAAACCCACAGACATCGCCAATATCCTGGCAGACAGGTTCAGTGCAAACATTTCCACCCCCCCCCCCCAAAAGAGCAAGTATCTATCCCGGCAGAGTGCAGCCTCCCAAACATCTCTGATGCTCAGGTGAAGGCCGCCCTCTCCAAAGCAAAAAACACTACTTCCATGGGACCAGATGGCGTCCCGGGTTGCGTCCTACATGAACTCCAAGAAGAACTAATCCCTCAAGTAAAACTGCTGTACAATCTCAGCCTCACTACAGGATATGTGCCCAAAGAATGGCGTACAGCAACAGTGGTCCCACTCCACAAAGGTGGCGCCTCTGCGGACCCTGGAAACTATCACCCCATAAGCCTGACTAGCCTAGTATGCAAGGCTATGGAGAAGATCATCATGGAACTCATAAACAAAGACATTGGGGACCTGCAGACACTAGATCCTACCCAATTTGGCTTTGTCAAGGGCAGATCCTGCCTTTTGAACCTGGTCGACTTCTTCAAAACAGTCACCAAGGCCATAGATGAAGGGAAGGTAGTCCACACAGCCTATCTGGACCTTGCAAAGGCATTTGACACAATACCCCACTCGGGCATCATAGATAAGCTATCCAGCCTAAATATAAACCCCTATGTCACAAGATGGGTCGCAAACTGTCTCAAAGACAGAACCCACAGAGTCAGAGTTGCTGCAGCCATGTCAGACTTGAAACCGGTCACAAGTGGCGTCCCACAAGGTTCTGTCCTGGGACCTCTCTTGTTCGGTATTTACTTTTCTGAGGTACAGGCCAATGTGGGAGGACTATGGCTCACCAAGTTCGCAGATGACTGCAAACTGGGCGCCATAATCGACTCTCCAACTGACACAAACATCCTTCAAAAAGGTCTCGCACAGACGGATAATTGGTGCCAGAGCCATGGTCTAAAGCTAAATGCCAAAAAGTGTATAGTCATACCCTTTGGCAAAAACAATGTGCCCACAAATTACCACATAGGTGGTAACCCATTAAGTACAGAGAAAGTAATTAGGGATCTGGGGACCCAAGTTGATAGCAATCTCTCCTTTGACAACCACATTGCCAAAGTGGTTAGAAAGACCTTCTACATAGCCCACCTCATCATGAAAGGATTCACATCTAGATCAAGAGAGGTAATCGTGCTCCTTTATTCATCCCTCATCAGGCCCATCATAGAATACAATGCCCCCTTTGGGATGTACCTTACCCGACACCTGCAGCAATTAGAAAGACCCCAAAAGTACCTCACCAGGAGGATCAAGGGATTCAAACAGATGCCATATGCTGCTCAGTTAAAAAAACTCCAACTCTACTCAGTTGCATACGCCTACTTCGAGGCGATCTATGCCTGATATATAAAGCTATGTCCAACCCAGAATTAATGGACATGCTCCACCTCAGTAAATCCCTTAGAGACACGCGCTCAAGGGACTTAAACTTCAGCACAGAAATAAATAGAACATGCTGTACGGACAGATTCATAACCCAGAGGCTCCCTTCGCTCCAGAATAGAATTCCAATTCATGTTAGGCAGAGCACCTCACTGACTCTCTTCAAGAAGAATCTTGATGAGTGGATGGGGGATCGTAGGTTTGTCCCAGGGATTACTTCTGTGTCACTATTAGACAGAGGCACAGTAAACTAAACTTTAAAAAGGGCACAGTATACTCAAATCAAGGGGTGGCATAAGCCAAACACAACCGGGCTAGGCTTATAAATGCCCCAGGGCAGATAGCCTAGTATGAACCTATGAACCTATGATAACTCACTGGCATGGTGTGTTAGAATGCATCATTGCTATTGTCCAATACTTGGTGGAACGAAACATGGCATTCCATGGTACAAGTGATGCCCTGAACACCTATGGCAATGGCAATTTCTTAGGCCAAGTGCAAGTTTTGTCACAGTTTGATTCTGTCATGGCTGAACATCTGCATTGTTTTCGGAATAAACAGGTAATGGATCACTATCTTGGAAAGGACATACAGAATGAAGTTATCCAGCTGATTGCAAATGCTATTTTAAGGACCATTGTAGAGAAGGTGAAGGATTCTAGGTACTTTTCCGTGATTCTTAATTGCATGTCAAACATCAGCAATCAAGAGCAAATGACTGTAGTAGTTAGGTATGTGGATATTTAACGGACTGCAGCCACAGTTGAGGAACATTTTCTGGGATTTGTGCCTGTGAATGATACAACTGGGGTAGGACTTACAGAAGCTCTTCTTCAGACTCTTCAAAATCATCAACTGGACATTAATGACTGTCGAGGACAAGGATATGACAATGGCAGCAACATGAAGGGGAAACGAGCTGGAGTGCAGGCCCGGATAAAACAGATGAATTCAAGGGCTTTTATGTGCCGTGTGCCTGCCATAATTTAAATCTTATATAAATATAAATCTTAGTGATGGAGCACATTCATCACTACAGGCAGTATCATTCTTTGGATGTCTGCAGAACATTTATGTACTTTTTTCAGCATCAACAAGCCAAATGGCAGATCTTGAAACGGCACACAGATGTCACTGTGAAGCCACTGTAGGAGACTCGCTGGGAATGCAGGATAGACTCTGTCAAGGCAGTAAGATTTCAGTTGAAGGGAGTCATTGAGGCATTACAGGAGATAGGTCAAGCAATACATACAAATGATGCTGCAAGATATCAACAACCAAGGGGACTGTGCTCAGGAGTTATGTCATACCAGTTCATTGTATGTTTAGTGGTTTGGTATGATGTGCTGACCAAGGTAAATCGTGCAAGCAAAATTCTGCAGAGTCCATCTGTTGATATTTCGACATGTATCAAAGTACTGGCATCAGTTATGGACCTGCTAAAGAATTAGAGAGAGACAGGATTTCGACATGCCATGGGTGAATCCTCCAAGATAGCGGAAGAACTGGATGTTGGCACCACATTTCAAGAAAAGAGGCAGAGGAAAGTAAAGCGTTTTTTTGACTATGAAGGAGAAGATGAGACTGTACAGAATCCAGCAGTAAAACTACGTGTAGAGTTCTTCAATATGCTGCTGGACACAACAATCCAATCATTTACTGACCGGTTTGAGCAGCTTTCAGAGTTTGATAAGGCCTTTGGATTGTTATCAAATATTAAAGCCTTGAGTGATGTTGCAGAAGACACATTGCTCCAACACTGCAAGGCTCTGAAAGAACAAATGCCTGACAGGATAAGTGGCCACTGTGACACTGATGATTCTGACCTTGGACATGAACTTAAAAGCCTTTCTCGAATGATTGATAATGAATCATCACCACTGACTGTGTTAAATTTCCTCATTCGCAACCACTTGCAAGACATATATATAAATACTTCTATTTAACTGCACATTTATTTGACTGCATCTATTACAGTGGCTACTGCAGAACACAGCTTTTCTAAGCTAAAACACATAAAGACATACCTGCTTTCATCAATGACTCAGGAGAGACTGTCAGGCTCAGCTGTGCTCTCAATTGAGCATGAAGTAGGACAAAGTGTATCACATGGCAGCCTCATTGAAGACTTGTCTGGAAGAAAATTCATAAGATCCCAGTAAAACTCTAGGTATGTGCTTGTATTTCCTTTCCAGTAATCTTTTATAACGCTGTCAGGCAGTAAATTTCAGGTAGCACCTTAACGTGGCTTGTATGCTGTGTATTCACTTTTTTTTTTGCTTACTCCAACAGGTAGGACCATGAGGATGGAACTAGCAGGATGTTAGGCAATAGCAGCTAGGAGTGCCAGGACTCATGGGGAGTGGCATGACTCATCAAGAGGCTAAGACAGTTGGGAGCGGCAGAACTCATCAGGGGGGCTAGGACATAAGCGCAGGAAGAACAGACAAGTGGCAGCAGTCAGAAGCTGAAGAGGTAAATGCACATGGAAGATGAATGACACTCTGGTCTTCACCTTTTTCTGTCTGAGTCTTCCTGTGTCAGACTCACTAATCCCCATTACTGTCTTGTGCATGGGTTTGAGTCTACCTCAGGCTCAGTAATTCCCATGGCTCTCTTGTGTGTTTGTTTGGGTTTGAGTCTGTCTGCCTCAGTCAGGCTCAGTAATCCCCATTGCACTCTTGTGTGTTTCTTTGGGTTTGAGTCTGTCTGCCTCTGGCTCAGTAATCCCCATGGCTCTCTTGTGTGTTTGTTTGGGTTTGAGTCTGTCTGCCTCAGGCTTAGTAACCCCCATTGCACTTGTGTGTTTCTTTGGGTTTGAGTCTGTCTGCCTCAGGTTCAGTAAGCACCATGGCTCTCTTGTGTGTCTCTTTGGGTTTGAGTCTGTCTGCCTCAATTTCAGTAATCCCCATTGCACTCTTGTGTCTTTCTTTGGGATTGAGTCTGTCTGCCTCAGGCTCAGTAATCCCCATTGCGCTCTTGTGTGTTTCTTTGGGTTTGAGTCATCTGCCTCGGTCTCAGTAATCCCCATGGCTTTCTTTTGGGTTTGTGTCTGCCTCAGGCTCTGTAATCCCCATGGCTTTCCCTTGTATGTTGTGTCTGTAGTCTTTTCTGTGTCCTATAGCTGTGTTGTGTTGTGTACGTCTGCAGTGTTACTGTTCCTCATGTCAGTAATTGCCTTGAGTGATGTCAGTTTATCTAATGCTGCTTGTTTCAGTCTTGCTGTATTGCTGTCATTGTCTTGTGTTTGGGTGTGGTGTCTCAGTTCTGTTTTGTGGTAGTGCTGACTTAATCTTGTGTGGGTTTATGTTCAGTCTTGCAGTAGATTTGTCCTGGTCTTGCCTCCGTACTGTGGGGGTGAGTGCCTCTGTCCTGTGTCTGTGTGGGTGTTAATGTTCGGTCTTGCTGTAGTGCAGTCTTTATCATGTGTGGGTGTCTATCTTATGTGCAAGAGTCTCTGTTTTAGTGTGTTTCTGTCCTATGTGAGGGAGTCTTTGTGTGGCAGTCTTTGTGTCTTTGTCTTTGTGTGGGAATCTTTGTGTCTTTGTATACCTCTGTGGGACTGGCTACCTTGATGCGGTACAGAGGCTTGTCGTAATGTAACAACATTGCTACTAAATTCCAGCCAGTGTGAGTGTCTTTGTGCGGAGTCAGTGTGGGTGTTTTTGTGTACCTCTGTGGGACTGGGTACCTTGATGGGGTACAAAGGCTTATCATAATGTAACAACATTGCCAATAAATGCCAATTGTAGCTCTCAATCTCATGGCACAAAATCTGGAAAAAGCCACAGATAATGAGGATACAGTCCCAAAGATCAGGGCAAATGTTAAATATTGCTCTTATAAACTGAAAAAGTTTCTAGAATAAAAGGTGTTACCATGCATGTTCTGAAGGATATGAAGTTAAACTGAAATGACTGTCATTTAATTAATTCAGTCATCAATGATTTGCCACAAAAAATCCAGAAAACTACAAATTGTGAGGAACACACCAAACATGAGTCACATCTGGACATTCTGTGAAAATCTGGACAGTTGAGTACGCAGTCAGTGTCTGCACCTGTGAGTGGCTACCTTGCTGTGGTACAGGGGTTTGTCCATAATGTAACATTGGGACTAAATGCCATTTGGTGTGTGCAGCTGAGTGGCAACCTTGCTGTGGTACAGGGGTTTCATAATGTAACATTGGTACTAAATGCCAGTCAGTGTGTGCACCTGTGAGCCGCTACCTTGCTTTGTGCACCTGTAAGTTGCTACCTTGCTGTGGTACAGGCGTTTATCATAATGTAACATTGGTACTAAATGACAGTGTGTACATGCACCTGTGAGTTGCCACCTTGTTGTGGTACAGGGGTTTATCGTAATGTAACATTGGTACTAAATGCCAGTCAGTGTGTGTACCTGTGAGTTGCTACCTTGCTGTGGTACAGGGGCTTGTCATAATGTAACACTGGTACTAAATGCCAGTCAGTGTGTAGGTGCACCTGTGATTCTCTACCTTACTGTAGTACTGCGGTTTGTCATAATTAACGTTGGTACTAAATGCCAGTCCATGCACGTGTGAGTAGCTACCTTGCTGTGGTACAGGGGTTTGTCATAATGTAACATTGGCATTAAATGCCAGTCAGTGTGTGTGCACCTGTGAGTAGCTACCTTGCTGTGGTACAGGGGTTTGTCATAATGTAACATTGGTACTAAATGCCAGTCAGTGTGTGTACCTGTGAGTAGCTACCTTGCTGTAGTACAGGGGTTTCTCATAATATAACATTGGTACTAAATGCCAGTGTGTACCTTGGCACATCAATTCTTAATTATCTGAATGTAGTGACACTATAGTGGTTAAATGGTGCTGGATGAGCTTGAAAGGGAAGGGGGTGCGATGGCAATGTGGTCGCATTTGATATTCTCCTGAGTAGAACCCCCAACTTGAACCTTGCTGGGGGCATCCAAAATACTAGCATCTGCCCTGTATGCATAGGCTGGCCATGCTGTGCAACAGACATAGGCAAGCCAAGCAATAATGCACAAAGGGCAGGGCACAGTTATCAAAATTTGTGCATGCATAGAAAAGAGGATAGTAGTGGATATCTTTCACACAGAAATGTGTAAGTGCTGAAGATTAATACAGTAAAATGTGCTGTAATATGTATTTCCTGACAGTGATGGGAGAATTTTAACATGAAATTCTTCATTGTGTGTGTGTGTGTGTGTGTGTGTGTGTGTGTGTGTGTGTGTGTGTGTGTGTGTGTGTACTGACAGGTCCTGGGCATGTAATGGCACAGCCCATGCATACCCATGCCCATGACAGCTGGCTTTACCAGGAGTTTCATTAGATGTCCATCTATTGGGTGACCATGGACAATGTCTGCTACAAGACATGCCACTGTTGTAATTGTCACAACCACAGCGACACCCTTCCTGGGTTTAGATTCCTCCACAACAGATGTAACTATGGAAATGCTAGCACTACAAGATGTAATGTTGTTTGTATGTAGCCATGATGGCTACCATCTGTGGACATAGTGGTGGATCAGTTTCATGGACAGTCCCATACCCTTGGCAGATGAGCATGAGAGGGCAAGGAATGTGACTGAGCCTATCCAAACAATCACACATACAGGATATGTGCTCCCCATGCATTATCATGCACACCCTGAATCACCCTCATTAACTCTGTCATGGCTATGACAACACTAGCCTGTGCCTCTATGATGGCCTTGTAGATATGACCGGTTGCAGCCAAAGATGCACCAAACTCAGGGGGATGGGGGTAAATATGTCTCCACCAAGCAACTTTAACCAACCACCTGCGTGGAACTCTCTGCCTATAGGTGCTTGGGGACAGATTCTGACATGTGTCTACTAGGGGGCGCCACACTTCAATGACTGACAGTGTACCCATTAACCTTTCTTCCCTGTGTGAAGTGAGTTTCATGGGTATTAACAGACATATAGTCCGAGTAGGAGATGCAGTGGTCACATTTACAGCATCCAACATTCAGTCTGTATTTACAGATTGTGCCAGTTCATCCCAGCCTTCATTATTAGAGGTTGCAGATCTTGCAGCAACTGACTGAGGGAGATCCATGGTGCTGGATAAAACATTACTTGTAAATATATCAAAGCACAATATCCTGCATAAGCATGCTAACAAATATAAATGAAACCGAGGTTTACAAATATCATCATTACACAGATAAATATTTTAATTTCATATCTTATGCAGGTGTGAGATGTAATCCCTGGTGTTCTTGTATAGCATAACTCAGACAGCTTTAATAATTTGGGCAATGCAGTGGTGCAGTGGTTAGCATTGTCACCTCACAGAAAGAGATTCTCCAGTTTGATTCTTGGCTGGGGTGCCTTCTGTGTGGGGTCTGCATGTCCTCCTGCGTTCGCATGGGTTTTCTCCGGGTGCTCCGGATTTCCTCCCACATTTCAAAGACATGCATCTGGAGCAATTCTCCCTGGGCCTCTACTGAAAATGGGCTCTGTCCCAGTCAGACTTTCCTGGTTAACAAATGTTAAATAAATAAATAATTAAAATAATAATAAATAAACTTTGGACATCGATTAAAGGGTGCAGAGTACTTATAGTTAGTCTTACACAGAAAGAGCTGTCAATACCTGCAGCATTTCCAGTAGATTATCTTGCTAGCAATTCCAGCTTTGCCTGAATATCCAGCACCACACTATGAATCTGAGCGGAGGTCCCACTGCCTCTGATAGAGGCCAGGAACTCCTCTGTGAGAAGTGGTTCTCTTGGCTACCTCCCACTCATTGATCTACCTTCCTGCGCCAGGTGTTCAGCTCTTACTTCAGCATTACACTAAATGTCAGTGGACCTGTGGCACACCATCTCATAACTAAAGCCATGGCCAAAAACCACACTAACATCTTCCACCACATCTTCCCAAGCATGGTCCCAGTAAGACTGATCAGCTTCATGTGGGCCAAAGAGCCATCTTCCATGGAGAAGGATAGCATGGAGTAGCACCTCATTCTCCACATCAGAGAAGTTTGGTTTATGTATGGATTTTTTACCAGTCTGCAGTTTGCTTCTCCTTCCCCTGCTTTTTAGGCATTGCTCTGTAGGCAGGGAAAACAGTGGAATTATGAGCCTTGTTTCTTGCAGTGGTTGAGCAAAGTCCTTACTCCACCACCAGTCTCTCCCTTGGCCATACAGCATGACGTCTGTGCGCCTGATAGTTATATATCAGTATCAACACTCTTTAATTAATATCAGGCATGTATGTTTACTGATCAAATGTACCTCACTAAAGAATGCGTGTACCATTGCAACTGACCAATGTTTGTGGTATCTCAAGCCCAGCAAGAAAGTGTTCAACTGTTCTCTGAGTATGTGCTGATGGATGTATCCTCAATTATGCTTAACAATCATACAGCCCAACAATTGTTTCACCCTTGCAGTCACCCTCTCAATACATTTTCCCAAAACAATTACAAATAATGATAAACTTATTTCATATTATTGAAGCAAGTTCAATTATCAGTTAACAGCACTCATACTTGAATAAATGGATTTGTAAAAAAGCAGCATTTACCTTGTATAAGCACAGCTTTACTTTGTTTTAACAATCACTGTGTGTTTCAGCTATTCATGTTCTGAAATCGCTGCCCTAAGTCATCTTTCATAGTGTGATGAGGCTCTGTGCCTACTGTCATGTTAATATAATGCAGATTCACCTATCTGGGTGTGATGATTATACTAAATGGGGATCAACTTACTATTGTTTCTGAATTGCTCAATTTCCCCATTGCTAACACCTGATAAGCATTGCACTTAATTGTCTTCAAAGCTGTGCACATGGTTGGGTCTCTGCAACACTGCACATGCACTCAAGGACATGCCTCTGGATTGGGGGACTGTAATTCCACAGCTAACTTTTTGTAAATAGAGACACTGCAGTGCCTATTTTCTTAACAGCATACAGCTGATATGGTTCACATGATGACCTGATACATTGTGTAGGGTTACCACCTGTCCCACTTTGCGAGGGGCAGTCCCTCTTTGGTCAGTTGTGTCCTGCAAAAAATGTGAAAAATTGCAAATTTCCTGAGATTTTAGGACAAACATGTCTCCTATATTTTCTTTAATAGTTGCATAAAACAGTTATTTTCTATCTGAAACACCTAAATGCTATAAGAAACAGAATAAGCAATTCAAATGCTACAAGAATAAGCTTTTATTTTGACAAAGAAGCAAAGTTCTGTCGTTTGTACTGGCCGTGGGTATGTTTTGCCCTACAAAATCTGACGTTTCTACAACAAATGTCCCACTTTGGGCATTTGAAAAGGTGGCAACCCTAATATTGTGGACAGGCTTCTTATATCAGCTTGAATTTTCTATAAGTAGACTATTGAATTTTGTGTATGTAAACTGTTTCTGTTCTTTACCTGAGACACTACTGTTAAAAGCAGAGGCCATAGCATTTACAATCTGCCTTGGGAGCCTGGCTCACTTGTAAAAGGTCTTGATCTGTTTTTTTTTCCTGGTTTGTACAGATCTGTTTTTCAGATTCTTATCCTGGTTTTTTGTTTCATTAAGTTTAAATATTACTGATCCAAAACATTTCCTTGGCCATTTTGCTTCACATTCTGATCTGATATAGCGTGAACAGTAAGCTGCAGTGTCTGATTTGTCTTGTTTCTTACATCAGCTTGAACTTTTGCTGTTGTTTTAAAAGCCAGTGTCTTTGGTAGTTATGGTAATCTGACTACCAAAGATCTTCCCTCCACCTTTGATTGCTATTGTTATAGTTGTGTAAGATGATTAAGTAATTTACCCACCCATTTTTTACATAGATCTGTCATACCGAGAGCCCATTTAGCAAACAAGCACTGCTCTTTAGTTAACTTTTTACTACAAATCATCATTTAAAAAAAAGCTCCCATCTGCTTAGCATCCTTGTCAAACTCTGAGAAGATCCTGAATAAATCCTGTGCCATCCCTGGCAGAGAAAGAAATTATCTTACTGTTTTGCACTTCATTTAAGTGCTTTATCTGATTATTTTTTAGTTTTATTATATTTTTTGCTGATTGCTGAGAACTGTACTTTTGCTGAGAACTGTACTTTTGAGAATGTTTACCTCTTGGTGTTGCTACTTTGTATTTTTTTTTTGGTACTTATTTTTTGAATTCCTGCAATTTTGGCCCTGCTAAAGGGATTTTCCACAACTGTCATTGTTTTAATGCCTGTATAAATTTGACATGTTTGAGAAGCTCTTGGCTGATTCCTACAGAGCTCAATAACACTTGGTGTCTTAGCCTGAGTGTCTGAAATTATTTCTTTGCATTAGTGCAATCCAGGCACAAGCTAAGTACTTGTATTTAAAAACTGCACTTCCAGAAGCTATTTTAGTAATTGACCACTGATTTCTTGATTAGTTGTGCATTTATTTGTATTTAAGGCTAAAATTACTGCATTTGCTGAGTCTGTCTTGATATCAATCTGGCTGATTTGAAATCGCCTTGTCTAGCTAATTTGTTAAAATTGTTTTATGATATCATGCACTCTCCAAGCAATCTTTTTTGTGCTTTTACATTAAGAGGGCTGGGATATCCCATCTAGAAGCAGGAGGTGATAGCCTGGACTATATAAATTGGAAAACACACAGTTATCCTATAAAACTAGTACTGGGACTGTAACCTGTAATTTAGTGACACACTGCAAAACGTCAGTCTCAACGCAGCTGTAACTTGTACGTCAGATAGCAGTAATACCATGACATAGCACAGTCTAACGTGCAAGCTAGATGCACGTTAGATAGTGCTAGGTTATGGTATTAGTGCTATCTGATGTACAAACTAGCGCACATCAGATAGCACTAAAATAATAAACTAGCACTATTAACCCACCAGCCGTTTCGCTCAGGAATGGGCATGGCCTGCATGATTGACTAGCTCGAAGCTAGTGATGCTATATGCATGATTGACATGGCATGCAGATTTGCCTCTGATATCCTGAATATTCATTGTGTAATTGTATTTCACCTTCTTCCGCAATGTAGTGCAAACTCAGAGATGGTATATTTAAATATTTGTGTGTGTCTGTGGTGAACCAAGGCATCTGCCTATTAATTAAATAATAGAAACGATACACAGGTAAACACCTCTGGAAGTACTGGGGACACAGGAATAATAAAATTAGAAGTTATGTACTCACCATAACGTTCCATCTGAGTAGGTGTATTCATTTGTCTGCAACCTGTGGGTTATGGATCCGATATCGGATCCGAACCGGCATGGTTTTCCAGCTATGGATCCAAGCTCTCAGCTCCTCCCCTCACCCATAATGCCCTGCTCTACCCTCATGACCTCAGATCGAGTTTGCCAAAGCAACAACACCCTGAAAAGGGTAACATAGAATATGCAGGAAACTGAAAGGCCAGGGGGATAGGAGGGCGGGATGGTTGCAGACAAATGAATACACCTACTCAGATGGAACGTTATGGTGAGTACATAACTTCTAAATCTGAAGTAGGATATTCATTTGTCTGCAACCTGTGGGACAGAGTCCCCAGCTACCTGAATCTTGGGCGGCCATCATGGAAGCATATTCCGAGCACCGGAGCCAAAGGATGCTCTACCCCTAGATGCAAGATCCAACTTATAGTGGGAAATAAAAGTATGAGATGAAGCCCACGTGGCTGCTGCACAAATATCATCTAGAGGAATCCTAGCCTTGAAGGCTGCCGAGGTAGATACTGACCGGGTTGAATGGGCATGAACACCCTCCGGTGCGGGCCTTCCTGAAGCTTGATAAGCCAATAAGATGCACTGTGAAATCCAGCAGGACAGAGAAACTTTAGAAATTGGCTTGCCCAAATTAAATTTTGCAAAGGAAATAAAGAACTGGTCGGATTGCCTATGACCAGCCGTCCTGTTCAGATAAAATCTAAGTTGCCTGTGAACATCTAATGAATGTAGCTTATATTCACCTTTGTTTTCATATTTAGGGAAGAAAACAGGAAGGTTAATGGACTGATTGATGTTTGCTTCAGAAGCGACTTTAGGAAGAAAGGACGGGTTGGTCCTGAGGTAGACACGGTCCGGATGAAATACCAAGTAAGGAGGTTTAGCTGATAATGCTTGAAGCTCAGAAACTCTCTTGGCCGATGTAATGGCTACCAAAAAGGCTGTCTTGTAGGACAAGAATTTGAGATCCACCGTAGCAGCTGGCTCGAAAGGAGGGGCGGTCAAGGCCTGGAGGACCAGAGAGAGGTCCCAAGGAGGAGCGGCTTGTTTTAGAGGGGCCCTGAGAAGAAAAGTACCTTTAAGAAAAATTTTACACAATTTGGCTGACATAAGAGGATTAGAGTCATGGCCAATGTGATAATGAGAAATTGCCGCCAGTTGTACTTTGACTGTGGAACTGCTGGCACCATCGTTAAAGAGAGTGGTTAGAAAGTCAAGCACTAAAGGAAGAGGAACCGTGAAGGGATTCAGGCCTTGCCGCTCCGCCCACAAAGAAAAACGTTTCCACTTGCTTCGGTAAACCTTTCTAGTGGATGGTTTATGAGCTGCCACCAAAATTGCCTTAACCGGTGACGAAATACCGGGAGTCCTGATCAGGAGTGGAACTGGAGCAGCCAAGCGGTCAGCTTCAGGTTGTCCAGATTCGGAGGAGGAATGCAGGATGGATGGGATATCAGATCCGGGATGGGATCTAGAATCCAAGGAGGATTCACCGAGTGAGACCTTAGGAAGGGGAACCAGATCTGTCGAGGCCAAAATGGAGCAATGAGAATCATTCTGCAACCCACCCGAGAGGCTTTCTGAAGAACTTGGAGCATCTGAGGTAAGGGTGGATAAGCATACAGAAGACCGGGTGGCCAAGCATGCACCAGAGCGTCTCTTGGGGTACCTCCGGGAGGAGGTATCAGAGCGAAAAAACTGTCGCACTTGGTGTTTGAGGGAGAGGCAAAAAGATCGCATGAAGGGGTTCCCCACCGTGCGAATATGCGTTCCGCTACCTGACAATTGAGAGACCACTCGTAAGGGGTCAGAATGGTGCGACTGAGCTTGTCCGCTAGGATGTTGGACCGACCCGGAATGTGCGTTGCTATTAGAAAGCGGTTGGTGGAGATTGCCCATTCCCAAACTCTCATGGCTTCTCGACAAAGAGGGTAAGACCTTGTTCCCCTTGCTTGTTGATGTACCAGACAACAGACATGTTGTCCGATTGAATCGCAATTGTTCCCAAGGGAAGAAAGTCCTGAAGTGCTAGCAACGCTAAGAGCACTGCTCTCATCTCTAGAACATTGATATGCAGTAAGGTCTCTGAATCGTCCCACGTGCCTTGGACGGTCCGGCCCATAAAGTGCCCCCAACCGAGGCGGGAGGCGTCCGTGGTCACCGTGGCGAGAGGGGGAGAAGCACAAAATGGGCGGCCTCTGTGGAGATCTGGGGAGTGGAGCCACCACAAGAGGGACCGCTTGCAAGCCTTGCTGATCGCTATGGGATGATGCATGGGAGAGCAAGGTATGACCACTGTACTAAGAGCGTCCACTGTAGAATGCATATTGAGCCTGGCAAGAGGAAGAAGTGCTATAGCTGATGCCATGGACCCTAGAGCCCTCAGGACCAACTCCGCCGGAACAGAACTTGAGTGGAGAATGGCCCGCACCTGGAGCTGCAGATTTTGAACTCTGTCCGCAGTGAGGAAGGCTCGTAAACTCCTTGTGTCTAGCCTGGCCCCTATAAAATCTAAGAGCTGTGTGGGCGCCAGGTTGGATTTCTTTGTGTTTATTGTGATGCCCAGAAAAGGAGCAAGATGGAGAAAGGAGTCTCGCGCCAATAAGAGTAGATGCCTTGTTGGGGCGGTAAGAAGCCAGTCGTCCAGGTAGGGAAAGACCTGCGCCCCCTGAAGCCTCAGGTGGGCCGCTACCACTGCTAATACTTTGGTGAACACCCTGGGGGCTGTGGTGAGACCAAAGGGAAGGACCCGGAACTGGTAGTGACTGGCTCCCAGCCGGAAGCGGAGAAACCTCCTGGAGCGCCTGTCCATCAGGATGTGGTAGTACGCGTCCTTGAGGTCTATCGAGCACATCCAGTGATTTTCTCCCAGAAGGGGGAGAATAGATTGCAGAGTGACCATTCGGAATTTTTCTTTGGGGACTGCCAGATTCAAGAGAGAGAGGTCTAGGATTGGTCTTAGTTCCCCCGTCTTTTTTGGCACTAAAAAGAATCTGGAGTAGAACCCTGATCCGATCTGGTCTGGGGGAACGGGCTGGATGGCTCTTTTCTTTAGCAGATGGCCAATTTCTGCCAAAGCGGCCTCCCGTTGACCGGGTGGGACGTCTGGGAGGGATTTCAACTTTGGAAGGTGAAGGAAAGGGATGCGATATCCTCTGGATATGATCTGGAGAACCCAGCGGTCCGATGTTATGGACTCCCATGCCGCTAGGTGCCCGAAAGCGTCCCCGACTGCCCCCAGAGTGGAGCAGCCGGGCAACCCCTCAGGGTTGCTGCGCGGGCCGTTCAGAGAAAGGTTCCCTGGACCCGAAGTTTCTGGGAGCCCCTCTGCCTCTAGGGCGTCCTCCCTGTCCTCCTCTGCCACGGAAGGACTGGTTGTCCGGAGCAGGCTGGGACTGCTGCGACTTCCGGAACCACATCTTCTTCTGACCCTTTTGGTTCCTAGAGTAGGGCCTCTGGGGTGCAGAGAAGCGGATTCCGACGGCAGACAGCGTCTTCCCGTCCTTCTCGCTCTGGGTCAACGTCTCGCGAATGGTTTTGCCAAACAGAGCAGAACCATCAAAGGGGGCGTTCGCAAATGACGCTTTGAAGGGCTCAGAAAAATCGCAGTGACGGAGCCAGGCCTGACGTCTAGTGACTAGTCCTGTCCCCGCAGCTCTAGCGGCGCCTTCCATTGCATGGGAGAGTGGCCACATAGAAGTATTAGTAACTGACCTAAGAGTGGCCATACGGGTGGAGTGCAGAACCCTGTCCTCCTCCGAAATGGACTCTGGGGGGGATGCAGCGTATTCTTTAATAAGATCTCGCTGCATCCTAATGACATGTGCCAAGTAGTTCAGCGCCCTTACCGAGAAGGTCGCTGAACTAAACATCCGCTTCCCCAAGCGGTCCATCATCCGAGACTCCTTGCTCGGGGGGTGGACTGAGGGACTCTCCTGAGCCAGTTCCCTCTTGGTGGCCGCCGCCGTCAACATGGCATCTACCGGAGGCCCCTTACTCCAATGGGCCCGGTCGGACGGTGGGCTAAGGATCCTATCTGGCCTCTTGGGAATTGGCTCCACGGTGTCCGGTTCCTTCCACGCCCTGGTGGTAATAAGGTCCACCAGGGGGTCGGCAGGGGGGGACACCCAAGAGGTAGACGGGCCCGCTTCAAATGCCTCCAAGAACACGGACTCGTCCGAGGAAGACTTGGGGGCAGACCACCCCCCCCTTATACGGAGCATTTCCATGATGTCTCCAAATGAGACATCCTCAGGGGGTGACCGTGGGGAGCCTTCCCCTTCCTCCAAGTCCGTGTCTTCTGTGAGAGACTCAGGGGAGTCAATGTGCCTCCTTTTGCACGTATGCCTGAGGGACATCCTCTGGGGGCTGGCAGAGGAGTCCTCACAAGCAGCAATTTGTTCCATAGGAGCAACTTGGGGCACAGAAGCGGGCTGTCCCAGGGGCCGGATGGTGGAAGCCTGGCCCAGTGCAGAGGAGGCGGACGGAGCCGGAACAAGTGCCGGGGTCCGGAGACCCTCAACAGGGCCCTCTCCACTACATCAAACACCGAAGGGGAGCCGACCTCGACCAAAGGATCCGACAATCGGCTCCCCTCGGATCCGAAGAGTGGATCGGAGCCGGCGCCGGCGCTCGGATCCGAAGGACAGCAGCTCCGACACAGGCGGCACCGAAGGAGCACTGATCCCCGGATCCGAGGCTCGGATCCAGGCTCCGAGGTCGGATCCGGCGCACTCGAGGGCAGGGTCGGATCCTAAGTACCAAGTACTATCGGCGCCGACCCACCCCGGCTCCGGCTGCTCGGCTCCAGCTGCTCCGAACCCGGATAGCGGGTCGGAGAAGGAGCAATAGGCTTAAAAAGGGTGTTGAGCTCCCCAGAGGGGAGGCAAACACTCCCATCTGCATCTGGGCCTGGATGAATCTTCTCATCATCCGGTCCAGATCAGCATCGGAAAGGCTATATGTGGATCTCGACGAGGCTACCGAGGTAGGCCTGGAGTGCCTCCTCGATAGCCTCGACGGAGATCGGGTCTCCTCCTCCTCAGGACCCGGCGAAAGCACACAGGGACCGGGCCGAAGGAGGAGACCGAGCCGAGCCGGGAGAAGCGCTTGGCTGGCGGGGCGAAACAGAGGTCTCGGCCCGCCGCTGGTGCTTCTCCCTCCGGTCCTTTTCCTAGCATCCCTCTCCTCTCCAGAAGCGGGAGGTTGAGTCCCAGGAGCAGGAGGGTGCCACGGAGGAATAACCGAAACCACGGTTACTCCCGAAGGAGCGGAGGCAGCCGAGTCTGGCGGTAAAAGGCCCGCCAAGACAAGCTTGGACCTCCGCTCCCTCAGTGCCCTGGGGTTGAACCCTGCACAAATGGAGCACCCAGATGTGAGGTGTTCAACCCCAGGCTAACACACAGTGTGGCCATCAGCCGGGGAGAGCTTATGGCCACACTCGGTGCATTTAGAAAATACAGATTTGGGCTGATCAGCCATTCAAATCTATACAGCTACTAATTAAAAGTAACTAAAACTAATAAAGACACACAGGCCCAACACACACACACTACGCAAACAGCGAGGGGAGGGAAAAAAAAAAAAATACTTAATTTAACTCTAAATAAAACTATCAAAGAGGGAAACCTAAACTTTCACACAAAAATGTACAAAAAACTTCAAATTTTCTGATTTAACAGATATAAAACTAGCACTTAGCTGAGAGCTATAGATACCAATCCGGTCACCAGCGAGGCAAACGAGATCTGAGGTCATGAGGGTAGAGCAGGGCATTATGGGTGAGGGGAGGAGCTGAGAGCTTGGATCCATAGCTGGAAAACCATGCCGGTTCGGATCCGATATCGGATCCATAACCCACAGGTTGCAGACAAATGAATATCCTACTTCAGATCCTAACTTACCATTTTTATTTCTCTCACCATTATTAACTAGATGTCTGGGTTTTCCATGACTCGCTAGATGTCTCTAATTTGTTAGTTAATTTCTACATTTATCACTGGCTTAACATGCCCCTATTACATTGCTTTTGTAGTTAATTACAGGACTTGAATTTTCAGTCACCAAACATGTCCACATGTATGTGCTTGCTGCTCCCAATGAATATTCATGCAGACAGGAAACAGTAGAAAATTAGTATTTATGAATGATCCGTGATGGCACCCTGATCTTGGGTGTTGGGCAGGGTTGGGGCGGCGCTTGCTACTGTGCATCTGGTGGGTTAATGTACTTCAACAAAGCTCAAAAATCTCCTATACAAACAAAAGCCTAGACTCAATGGACCCCTAAAAACAAATCCCATAAGTCAGGCAAACAAGTTACTCAAGACTCTTGCAAAAGGGTCTCCACTGAATGACACACAGATGCTTCACTTACCAGACTGGACAAGGTGAAGACTGCAGTTAGTTGCTTATCTGGAGTCAGGTTCTGCCAAGTTACACACACAGTCTTGCTCCACTGGCACCCACATGATTTGATCATAAATCATGTAGATGTAAATGACCTGACATGTCTCTCTAGATTATATGAAGACAGACATTACAGACCTCTTTGAATATGTGTCTCAGACTGGTATATGCCTTGCATTGAGCAGTACTCTACCTTCACCAGTGATGATACCACAGTATGAACAAAAAATGATTGACTTTAACAATTGGCTTAGTTTCTGGTGTCAATCCAGGGGGATTCAATATCTGTCAGTGTGGGAAAACAGACCACACTGTTTTGCCAAAGATGGCCTGCACCTGTCCACTGTGGTTTCCAGATTTTAGCTAAAATTTTATCCACCCCCTTAGAACCTTTTTTAGGCAATGCCAAAATGATAAACCTACTGACATAGCAAACAGAACCCAAATGAGCCTAAAGGTTTTACTGCTCAATGTTAGGAGCCTTAGCAAGAAACTCTACGGTCTGCAAACTCTCTTCACTCTGGGGAATATAGACTTCTGTGCTATTATTGAGACATGCTTTAAAGCCACAGAAAGTACTCAAGCAGTGCAAGGCTACAGCGCCTTCCACACATTTAGACCACCAGTCCCACGGACAGCGACTAAAGGTGGAAAGGTTTCAGTTTACATTAACAACAAGTATACCTCAAAGCTGACTAGACAGGATGATAACCTGGAGTTCATCCATGTGTAAATCGCCTTAGATAGAGTCCCTTACCATATCTTAGCAAGCTACAGGTCAACATCTATGTCTCAAAAATCCAACAGATCTTATCTAGATCTACTGGAGACACTCCACAACCAACAAAACACTCTGTTCATGAGAAAATGTAATTACCCTCTATAGACTAGGAATCATACACTGCTTCCAAATTGCAGGCAGAAAGTTTCCAGGACTTTATTAACATAAATGCCCTTGATCAGTTAATGCGCACTTCAACCAGAGGTTCAAACATACTGTACCTTGTTCTTTCCAATATGGAAGAGCACTGTTCCTCTCTCCACCCCCACCACTCTGTGCTCTGTCCTCACTAGTGAGGTCGGATCACAAAGCTGTCTCATTTGAAATAAAAATCAACTTGGGAAACCCATTAAAACCTCTTAAGTTAGGAACTGTTCTAACACATACTATATCCTATTAAGTGAAAATTTGTCCAACTTCAATGCCCTGCCCAACACAGCAACATATGCAGAATTATTCACAGAAACTCTGTACAACCATGTCAGTGACTGTATAGAGGCTACTGCACCTACCAGAAGTAAGCTCAAAACAAACCCCAAAAGCAAACAAGACTGTCAGAAACCTAATCTTAACAGGGTGTGTAACAAAAGAAAAAAAGTCATAGCCAAAGTCAGAAACAGCAACTCTCATAATGACAAGAACACTCTAATAAAAATAAACAGGAAACTAAGAGGCCTAATAAAATCCATCAAAGCCAATTACAAGGTCATGATAGCTTTGCAGGTAAAATACAATCACAAGGCTTTCTGCAGCTATGTCTGAAACTTCAAAGGTAGCATGGAGCACTGTGCTGAACTGGTAGTAAATTGTACCACCTTCACTGAGCAGAGTGACATAAAGAATCTACTGGATGATAAATTCAGCTCAAATGTTACCAAATTCCCCCCGTTACTTCTAGTGAAATCCCTAACAGCATAACACCTCAGCTATCAGCAAGGAGCAGGTCAAAGTGGCACTTACTGAGACAAAAAACACAACCTCAGTGGAACCTGACAATATCCCAGGTTGCCTCCTAAATAGCCTGAAACATGACCTATCACAACCACTTGAGTCACTTTTCAACTACAGCCTCAATACAGGCTATGTACCAAGTGAAGGGAAGATGGCAGTGTTTATCCCTCTTCACAAGGATGGACCATCAACCGACCCTCAAAACTACAGCCCCATTGTTCAAACTACTCTACAAAGCCATGGTATCAATTATTGTGGAAATGATCAACAAGGACATTGGCAATCTACAGACACTGGACCCATCCCAGTTTAGTTATGTCAAAGGAATGTCAAGCCTACTTAACCTAGTAGATTTTATTGAAAAGATAACAAAGGCAATGGATGAAGGGAAAAGTACAGTTTTGTACCTACCATAAATGTAGATGTTCGAGGATCTACATTACTGCAGTCATGACCTGTGGGTAGTCCGCTGTCCTCGGTCGGCCCGAATACCAAAGGGCTAGGCTGGCGTCGGTCATTGTCGCTTAGAGCTGACGTCAGTACGCAGTAGTACTTAAGCGCATGACTGACGCCATATCCTCAGTCTTTCTTGCCCCAGATGTCAGAAGGCATAAATGGGAAGGCCAAAGCCAAAAATAGGAAAAGCCCCACAGCCCCCAGTGTGTAAGCAAAGAATATCTCCAAACAAAACCCAGCAACCCCAACCTATAGAGGGGAAGGAGGGAGGGAAAATAGGACTGCAGCAATGTAGATCCTCGAACATCTACATTTATGGTAGGTACAAAACTGTACTATGTTCTTCGTCTCACATTGCTGCAGTCATGACCTGTGGGTAGAATCCCAAAGCAAAGGAAAAGGGAGGCTGGCAAATTACAAAGAATTAGGGGCTGCTAACATGCCCTGTAAAACTGCAATGGCAAACCCAGCCCTGGACTTGGAATAGAGAGGGAGATGGTAATGCTTAGTGAAAGTGTGTACAGAACTCCAAGTAGCTGCTTCCAAAATATCCTTAGTAGCTACACCCTCAAAAAGCAGTAGAAGTGGCAGTAGCCCTAGTAGAATGAGGCCTGATCCCAGCAGGGACATCCTTCCCATGATGAGAATAACAAAAGGCAATACAATGACCAATCCACTTTGAAATAGTCTGCTTAGAAACAGCTTTCCCCTGTGAACTCAAAGCAAAAGAAACAAACAACTGTTGAGTCTGCCTGAACTCCTTAGTTCTGTTCAAGTAGTAACATAACTGCCTATGGATATCCAAAGAATGCAAGACTTTTTCCCCTTTATTTTGGGGTTCAGCATAAAAAGTAGGCAAATGAATAGACTGATTCAAGGCCACACTAGAAATCACTTTAGGCATAAAAGTAGGGTTAGTCCGCAAAGAAACTCTGTCCTTATGGAATATCAAAAAAGGTTCAACTGCCATGAGAGCCTGCAATTCAGATACCCTCCTGGCAGAAGTAATGGCCAACAAAAAAGCAGTCTTCCAAGACAAAAACTTCAGTTCAGACGTAGCTGCAGGTTCAAAAGGAGGTAAAGTAAGTTTCTCCAAAACAAAATTGAGATCCCAGGAAGGAGTAGGAGCTCTACGTGGGGGTCTTATATTCTTTGCCCCTCTAAGAAATTGTTTGAACAAAGGATGGGAAAATAAAGGAGGGTCACAATCATAGTGAGCAGAAATGGCTGCAGCATGAACCTTCACAGAAGAGAATGACAAACCCTTGTCCAGTAATTCAGTAAGGTACTGTAGTGCAAAACTCAAATTAGGCACTGAAACATCAAAACCCTTTGCAGTGCTCCAAAGAAAAAATCTCTTCCATTTATCAGCATAAACTTTTCTAGTGCTAGGCCGCCTGGCTTCCAAAATGACATCTAAAACCCGTTGAGGAAGCTGAGACCCCACCGGCTCCATCACAGAATACACCAGGCTGTCAGATGGAGGGACTGCACCTGAACTTTGAGAAAATGATTGTTTGACTGGGACAACAAATGAGGAATCTGTGGTAGAGGCCAAGGAGGCTCCTGGATTAAACTCCTCAGCAGAGGATACCAATGTTGCCGTGGCCAGTCTGGTGCTATTAGAATCATGCAAGGCTTGTCCCGTCTGACTTTCAAGAGTACCTTGGGGAGAAGAAGCAGAGAAGGAAAAGCATAAACGTGAAGGTTGTTCCAACTGAAAGACAGAGCATCCACTCTCCAAACATCTGGGTGGAACATCTTTGTGCAAAATTTTGGAAGTTGAAAATTCAGTGGGGAAGCGAATAGATCTATGTCTGGAGTTCCCCAAGCCACAGTCAATTGTTTGAAAATCTGAGGATCCAGTTTCCACTCGTGGGGATCCACCATTTGTCTGCTCAAAATATCTGCTAGGGAGTTCTGTGCTCCTGGCAGAAACCTTGCTTGAAGATTGATTCGTAAACCCAGAGCAGTCTCCCATAAAATCATTGCTTGTCTGCAAAGAGGGTAAGAATGGGTTCCCCCCTGCTTGTTGATGTACCACATGACTGTTGTGTTGTCTGTTTGTATCAACACCTGTCCTGGCTGAAGGAGTTCCTTGAATGCCATCAAAGCAAACTGAACTGCTAACATCTCTTTCATGTTGATATGCAAATGTAGTTGTTTGGGAGGCCACATGTCTTGTATCCATTTTCCATTGAAGTGTGCTCCCCAAGCCAAGTCCGAGGCATCCGTCGTTAGGATCTGACTCGCCTCTGGTCTGGACACAGAGAGTCCCTTGTTTAGGTGACATTCCTGAGCCCACCAAAGTAATTCTTTCTGGATGCAAGGTATAATCCGAATGACAGTGTCCAAACTGTGGCAGTGTTGAGCCCACACACTTTTGAGATACCATTGTAGCTTCCTCATATGCAGTTTGGCATTGGGAAGTACTAGAATGCAAGATGCCATGAACCCCAAGGCTTGGAGGACTGTCCTTGCAGTCAGCCTGGACATTACTGATAACTGCTGGAAGTAGAGAGGAAGAGTTCTTTGTTTGTCCAGGGTCAGAAATGCCATCTGAGAGGCTGTATTCAGTCTCACACCCAGAAAGCACATGTCCTGAGAGGGCACTAGACTGGACTTTATTTCGTTCACAGTATACCCTAGGCACCTTAAAACTGTCATTACATAGTGGAGATGCTGTAGTAATTTGTCTTTGTTTTGAGCAAGAATCAGGCAATCGTCCAAATAAGGATAAATTTGTATTCCTCCCTGTCTGAAGAAAGCAATCACCGCAGCCAGAACTTTTGTGAACACCCTGGGCGCAGTAGATAAGCCAAAGGGCAATGCAGAGAATTGATAATGTGAAGTACCAGCCCGAAATCTCAGGAATCTCCTGCAGCTGGGCTTGATAGGGATGTGAAGATAGGCCTCTTTGAGATCCAGGGTTACCATCCAATGATCCATTATCCATTATTGCTGTAACTTCATTCATTCTTCTACAGCGTGGAATTATTGTCAGTGAGTTTGCTGTGGCATTACCCGACACCCGGGTGCTTGGACTCCTTGGACCTTTTAGGTATTAGTTTACCATCCAATGATCTTTGCCTATCATAGGCAGAAGTTGTTGTAATGTTAACATCTTGAACTTTGGAATTTCCAAGTAGGTGTTGAGAATGGACAAATCCAGAATTGGCCTCCAAGTGTTTCCTTTCTTTGGTACCAGGAATAGGCGGGAATAAAATCCTAGGCCTACTTCTGAAGGAGGGACCACCTGAATTGCCTCCATCTGCAAAAGAAAAGAAATCTGCTTCTGAGCCTCCAGTCTTTGCTGAGGAGGCACATCCGGCATGCCTTTGAAAGGAGGAAAAGTGTGAAAATAAAACTTGTAACCTCGATTTATTATATCCAACACCCATTTGTCTTGTGTGATCAAATTCCAGTTTTCTTTGAAAAGTCCCAACTTTCCTCCTAGAGGAGCTGCCAGTAAGGGAGGGTCTGGCAGCAGAAGATACAGGTCATTGGGTCTGCTTACGAAAGGGCTGACCCCTGCTCTCACCAGAAGACTGTGCAGGAGAACTCCAAGTCCTAGGTCTGAAGGAACCCTGAGCGTGAGCCCTACCTCTACCACGTCTAGACCTGCCCTTAGGCTGATAATCCGAAGAAGGATAAGACCATCCCCTAGCAGGCCAATTCCTACTAAACTTAGGGGGCTGCACCTGCAAAAAATCCTTGACCGTCTGCATAGACTTAGCCTTATCCTCCATCTTTTTCAAAACTGATTCCACAGGAGGACCAAAAAGAACTTCAGATTGAAGAGGAGCATCCAAAATTCGAGCCTTTACATGCTCTGACAAATTTTGATCCTTAAGCCAGGCATGTCTACGAATAACTGACCCTGTAGCAGCCACCCTAGAAGAAGCTTGAAGAGCATCAAACCCACACTGCAAAGAATGCTTGCCAACTTGATCTGATGCATGAACAAACTCCTGGAGCTCCTTACACTCTATACCCTCAGATAAAGCATCCACCTTAGATTTCAATTGGCCTAATAAAAAGTTCTGATACTTCAGCATATGAAATTGGTAATTCAAAGCCCTCATAGCCAACGTAGAGGAGGTGTACACTTTTTTCCCCCACCTGTCTAATGCCCTAGAATCTTTATCCAAAGGGACCGGATTTTTAGCCACAGAGACCCTAACACCCTTAGGGCCTTGAATAATGGTTTCCGGATCAGCCCTAGGACTCTTATACAAGTACTTATGTGCTTCTGGAACTCTGTAATACCTGTCAGGCTTAACAGGGGCCGGAGGCAGAGAATCAGGATTAAGGGAAGATTCAGAAAACACATCCTGAACAACATCTAAGACAGGAGGAATAGCCAAGGGCCTATGTTGTGGCAGAAACAAAAATTCTCTAAGCCTTTTCCGAGAATCTGAAAAATCTTGACCTTCCCACTTGAAATGCTCCCTCATGGTATGTAAAGTTTCAGAAAAGGAAAAATCTTCTGGAGGAGAAGCAGAAGTACAGGAGTCCTCTGCATCCGAATCAGAATAGGAAGGAAAATCCTGAATTTCTTCAGCTGAGGAATCAGAGTAGTCCGAGGAATGATCCATTCCCTCTAAATCTGCCTCCACCCTAGGCCTTTTCTCTGGGGGGGGGGGGCATAGAACCCCTGATCAAAGTAATCAAGTCCTCCGCCATTTTCAACATATGCTTTTTAGGAACAGGGGCTGGAGAGCTAGAAGAATGACCAGGTCCAACAAGACCAGGTTTGGCCTTAGCATGGCCTTTAGCCACTGAAGTAGAAGGCCTAATAACCTTTTGTAAGGATGGAACTACTGAAACCTGAGAAGCCCCCTCGGCCTGTCCTAACTCCTGAGAGGCCAACTCTTGTAAAAGTAAAGGTTCCCCCTGGGATTCAGCCGAACCGTCGGCAGGATCCATAGATTCAACCGGAGGCTCCGAAGAACCGGCGTCCGCAACGGACGACTCATCGGGTTTAGATTTCAAAGATTTATCCTTACGCTTCTTAGCGGTAGCGGGCGTTGGA